>NC_134403.1:36618068-36625568 GCF_038048845.1 Mixophyes fleayi | reverse complement strand
GAAGATCTCCCCTCCGGGAGATCTCCAGAGCTGCCACGTTATTGGGGCGTGGCCAAATGAATTGTGCCATCCTGGCCCCACCCCTCTGTCAAACTATACCAATTTTGACCTATTACAGTAGAGGGTGGGGCCAGAATGAAACAATTAAAGGCAAGTTTCCCTTTACACATGCAGCGGCGCTTTAAATTTTAGCTGTCAACTCGCCGAACTCCCGCGGAGTATGATACATTTACCCCTAGATGTCTTCTGATCCATGGCAGTACTGCAGCAATGCAGTAGAGGTCTCCAGTACAAGCAGGAGCGCTGAGAGAGGGAGTGGGTCCACAGTACCTGGGCACATGCCTGTCTTGGGTTAGAGGTGCTAGTACAGGGGCCCCAACAAACTAATTAGTCCTTTAGTTGAATACAAAAAAGGGGCCTGGACTGTGCAGACTAATAATAAAGAGCATTCAGCTTCCAATTGGCCCATATGGTCTCTCCCCCATAGGGTTTTGTTGGGGGTTTGATTCAAGAAGTTGGGTGACTCTTCTCACTCCCTCTTGTGGCCCTGTGTACAAGCAAGTGTGGGGACCAGCTACTTTACATTAGGGGAATGATCAAGATAGCCTGGATGAAGGGGAGTTTGTGTTACTCCCCCCCCTCCCCCTCCCTCAAAAGATAAAAGTGGGAAACACCTTTAAATAAACTTTTTATGTAAAATCCTGAAAGTCGCTTTTTTCTTATTTATGAAACAGAACTAGGATTTATTTCCAAAGCGTTGGTTCTCCATATTTGTAACTGTGATTGACTGACTTTTCATCTGAGCCATAGCACCATGAGGTGATCCACCCATTATCTCATAATTCATGTCGAAAGATTTTTGGTTTGATCTGTTTTTGGTTTTTTTAAATCAAGCAACTAATAATGCACAATATATTGCAATTGGAAAAACAATGTGGAAAACAGGACTAGAATGTTATCACACAGTGGTAGGTCTGATTAAATATGTATTTCAGTCTACAAAGCAAAAAAAAGAAAAAAATATATGCAAATAATAGATAATGAGAGAATAATTTACAAAGCAGAACAATAGAGTTACTATGACTAATGCAATTACCATATGTGCCTATTTGTGCATGCACTGGTGGGTGCCTCGATTTTACTTATTGAAGTTCATCCACAGGCTTTAGGCCCTTGATAGGAATTCATGTAGGCAATCGTAAAAACATTGCATGAAAGAACTGCCGACAACTAAGCTCAACTGCTTAATTAATTACAACTTTTTTCTATTATGCTGCTCAGTGTTATCTCATTTATGTCTGACTTCTTTAGTAATATCAAATGTCAATATTGTACATATTAACGTACATTGATTCTTCTGTGTACATCCATGCACTTTCCTGTATGGACGGCACGTTGATGGATCAAATAAGAAATGGGATGTTGTACATGGACTGTGAACATCTTCTACAAGGAGTCCTCTCCTCCCTCAACCCTTCATTACAATATTGCATCCCAGCTAACGAAATCTTAATTTTGCATTTATGCATAAGATCGGTTGCAAATTGTGATGCTATCTTGATGCACTAACCCTCTCCAGGGAAAGACCCCAGCATGCTTTGCTAGCTGATAACCAGGGGCCTGATTCATTAAGGACCTTAACTTGAGAAACTTCTTATTTCAGTCTCCTGGACAAAACCATGTTACAATGCAAGGGGTGCAAATTAGTATTCTGTTTTGCACATAAGTTAAATACTGACTGTTTTTTCATGTAGCACACAAATATCAACTTTAAATTTCAGTGTACAAATAAGCTATCAAGTATTTGTGTGCTACATGAAAAACAGTCAGTATTTAACTTATGTGCAAAACAGAATACTAATTTGCACCCCTTGCATTGTAACATGGTTTTGTCCAGGAGACTTAAATAAGAAGTTTCTCAAGTTAAGATCCTTAGTGAATCAAGCCCCAGAACACAGCTGCAAGGCATCATCATGATCATCACCATTTATTTATATAGCGCCACTGATTCCACAGCGCTGTACAGAGAACTCACTCACATCAGTCCCTGCCCCATTGGAGCTTACAGTCTAATTTCCCTAACATACACACACAGAAAAAGAGAGAGAGAGAGACACTAGGGTCAATTTTAATAGCAGCCAATTAACCTACTAGGTTGTTTTTGGAGTGCAGGGAGAAACCAGAGCAAACCCATGGAGAACATACAAACTCCACACAGATAAGGCCATGGTCGGGAACTGAACTCATGACCCCACTGTTGTGAGGCAGAAGTGCTAACCACTTAGCCACCATGCTGCCCATGCTAGGACTTGTAGATTCACAACACCTGGAGATCCACAGGTTGTCCAGGTCTCTGGTAACCAAAGCAGGAGGCCACAAACGTGCAAAGATAGGTGTATGACATCACAAAAGAAGAAGAGAGAACTTTTGGGCTCCACTTCCGCATTTTTACATGTTTGCAAGCGACCCTTTCAGGGCAGATCACATCTGGTATAAATGATGAAAATTAAGCACTCTATTAGAACAAGCTTTTATACTTTCTTTGTTTCGCATTTACAAGGGCAAAGTAACCTTTTTAGCATAAAAAATGTAATATGCTAATTCGAAACATAGAACCAGTTTGCAGTGATTCATAAACAAAGGATCAGGTTTTTTTTGCACTAAAACACTTAATGAAGTAAGTTGTGTAATTAAATAAACTGATATGAAATTGTAGATGCCGAGTTATAATAAAAGCATACATAAAGGAGACTATTTGGTGCTTGAGTTCTGCTGTGTGTGATTTAATTGAGCAGAAAGGATGCCTGCCAGGAAGAGAGCAGTACACCAAAATAGAATATCTAGGAACACTTTAGAAAGAGTGCTTATCAAAGACTTTTGGAGACTCTCGTCTTCACTGCTAAGGCCTCATTACTTAAAAATGAAGGGGTGCTTCAGAGCCAATAATTTACAAACGTCTGCAGAGAAAACATTTAGGCAAGCAAAATACAACGGATGGCAAAAAAAAAGCTACAACTCAGCCAGACGTGCAGAAAGATCCTAGGATGCGGAATGGCTCCCATCCCAAATCAATTAAACCTTATTACTGCGGAAAAGACGTTAGACTTGCCTTTCCAAATCATAGACCCAAGACAAGATAGTATTATATCAGCACTAGGAAATGAAAGAAATGATTAACAAGCACAAAACTTTTGATGTCATTTAGCAGATAACATGGGGAATTGCTGATGATCGAATAACACATTTATCTTTTATGAACAATGTAAGATGTGGTAGATTTTATCTGCAAAAGTTAACAACAGTTTTGTGGGACAAATTGAAAACACCGGGATTAATAGAGGTGAATGAAACTCAAAGGATTTTGGTTCCGTTTCATGAAACGAAATATGGGATTTTTGCTTAAAAGGTCATCATTCAAAATACTGTGTACCAAGGACAAGTATAGAATGTTAGCAATGGGTGGGAATTTTTTTAGAGAAATGTTACTGATTACCAGTCACCCTGAATAAGAATGAAGAGGCAGTGGGTATTCCTGATCAGTTGTACCCATTGTGATTTAGGGTGTCACTGGATCTAAAAACAAAATGTGCTCCATCTGTGGATGTATAAGATTTTAAAAAATGGAAACTTTGAGGTGAAACGCGTAGAAAGAATATTTTGTACTTTGCAAATAGAAGGACTCTGAAGGCTATAAATGTTTGTTTTTTTAATTTAGGTACCTTTTGGATGACATTTCTTAGTTTGGAAGCACCTGTAACCCATCTCCCAAAACAGAGTGAAAAAAAAGATCAGTTACTCTAAAACAGTGGTCAGAGAATGCTGCCGATTCACATGCTGTCAGTTGGATTGTAGACCCCTTTCAATGTAAAATTGCTGTTGTACCAGAAGAGCCTCAAGGGTTGGCAGAGGCACTTCTTGAGTTTCGATGCAATAATGAAGCACGTATTGCATTGGAAAACAAAGCAGATCTGTCATATTTTTGGATGTCAACAGCTGCAAAGGCATTCAAAATTGCACATGAGGAGGCAGTCAAAAAGTTGCTGCCTTTTGCAACAACCTACCTTTGCGAACAAGGATTTTCCACTCTAACGAACATAAAAACAAAGCAGAGAAATCGATTGGACGCTGAAGACTGTATCCAAATTGCTCTGATATCAAAATGCCCCAATATTGATGCTCTCGTATAAAAAATGAAGCAACATTATTTCTCCAAAACCTGAAGTTTTGAAGTTGAAGCTTTCAAAATAAATTTTGAATAGATTCAATAAAATTTTGAATTCCAATAATTAATAATATATGATTTTCTTCCTTTCAAATCAAGGGGGTAATGTCGGCGTATCTAAATATATTTTGGGGTAAAAGTTAAAAAAGTTCCCTGACCCCTGCTCTAAAAGCTACAGATCAGCAAGAGAAAAGACGAGGAGAGAGAGTGACAGTCCCACAACAAGTGAATGCTAGCTCCTGAGCCAAGTAAAGTATTATCACCTGAGGCGTCTGATGATGGCTGGGACGATAAAGCGTTTGATACTGTGAAGTTTAGAGATGAGCAATGTGATCTGTACTCTGAATTGTTGTGAGATGTAAAGGCAAGAGACTGTGTATATTAAGACTTCAACTAAATAACACTATATCATATAAGTATCCAACCAAGATGACTTGGTACCCATTCCATCCACAAGCTGTGCCTGGGTACCACCTGATCAGCTGCAATACATCTGCTTTAGTGTTCTCAAACCTGCAGGTGCGGAGACACATGTTTGACCGCCAGATCCTGAGGTGGGAGAGACTGCGCTAGTGCTGGGAAGTTGAACAAAGGATAATGCAAGGTAGAATCCATCAGGGACACATCGCACAACACACCTAAGCAAGCGGGTTACATATGTAACAACACTGGACCTTTCGAATTAAAGCTACAAAGACGTGACGTTGAAGCTCTAGAATGAATTTAGATAACAGCTGGTGTTTAGCTACACGATTCATCTAGATAGTATAGTATCAACCCTATGTCTGTTACATAGTAGTGTGCTAGATTGGTGGTACAGGTAAGATGTAGCAACAAACCTCACCCATGCCCAATGCACAACAAACAGATCTTGAAGCAAACCTGGGGCAGATTCAGTCAGTCTCCCGTGATCTCAATACGGTTGGAAACAGATGTGTAGATACAGTGACTTAATAAACTTTGCCCCTATTGGCACAAATATGACCACAACAATGAAAGTTAACTCTAAATATAAACTACAGATATCAACAACATTTCTGCAGTATACCATATGTTCTATAACAGAGAACAGGACATTCATATTACTGGCATCTGGTTAAGGGAGTATAACATGCCAATTCCACCACAAGGATGTACCAAAATATATACCAAAATATACGAGAGGATTGTGAAATGTGCTGTCACTGCATTTTCTAAGGCACAATACTAACACTAATAACATGGTAAACCAGGCTTACTACACCCCTGTTACATTTGCACGTATGTATCAGGACTCAACCCCTGACTGTTTTAGAGACTGTGGGGAAAAGGTCACACTACTAAGAATGGCACTGACTTTACATTCTCACCTCTGTACAGACTATTTGACTTACCAGTCCCATCCCTACTTACGGCAGTCCAAGATCTAACTTTCGAGATGTGTCTGGCATTTAGAATGTATGGGGATCTATAAACATGAAACACTCTGCTGGGATCCAATGATACAGTTATAAACAACACGTGTGTTCTAGAACGTTGAGTTGAAGTGTCTAATGACTCAGCTGCTCAATATGATGAAATTTAGGTCTCATGGT
This sequence comes from Mixophyes fleayi, assembly GCF_038048845.1. NCBI lineage: Eukaryota > Metazoa > Chordata > Amphibia > Anura > Limnodynastidae > Mixophyes > Mixophyes fleayi. The sequence goes on along the minus strand of NC_134403.1, from coordinate 36,619,772 downwards.
ATGCAGTGCATGCTCACACGGCTATTTCTCTAGGCTAAATACTTAGGATCATATAGCTAAATACTTACAATCATATAGCTACTTTTGCTACAAGACCTGCTGGCTGGCACACACTTTGAATTCGCTTAAAGTTATGTAATCTGGCCGAGGTTTAGCAGTAAGTATATACTTATAAACCATGAACAACCATATACTAATTTTATATAACCATCTACTGCAAATCATGTAATTGATATATTTATGTGGACATAAAGAATAGCCAAGTACATTTTGCACGAGTTATTACTATTCACTGTATAATTTGCTATGTAACATGCATTAAAAAAACAAAAAACAAAGATAAAGTTTTAAAAAAAAGTGTGACAAATATTTTGACGTTTTTGAATGGAGTTTGATGGTGCCTTAAATGAACCCTTGGTGGTAGAGGAATAAGGTAGCATATGTGGTCTTTTGGGGGGGTGCGTTCCCACTCATTTCTAAAAATGGATTAAATGGTGAGTGGCGAGATTGTGGCATCAGTCATATATTCAGAAATTGTGTATGGGTCATGTTATGTATCCCGTCATCACATCCAAATCAGGGGCGCACACAGGATTTTCCCCCCCACCCAAAAAATAAAATAAACCCGTGCATGCGCACCAGCTCCATTTCGGCAGCACTGTACTATACAGCAGCCGCGGCGCTTTCAAAGAAGCGGCAGTGCTGTATACAATACAGCACCGCCGCGGACGCTTCTTTGACCGCGGCTGCTATATAGTACAGTGCCGCTATGTAGGGGCACTTCTTTAGCGGAGGGGTTTCTGGAAACCCAGAAACCCCCCCTACATGCGTGCCTGCAAATGGTGCCAAGACCATGAATCTACACATAACATTCAACTGTAACTAAATCAAGACCTTCAGCAAAGAAAATGCCCCCCCCCCCTCCACTGGATAGTTCTGTGAACAACAAATAGCTTTTGTAAACTTGAACAACTATGAATTATTTTTTTTATTTAACTACACCAAGGGGCATATTTACTAAACTGGGGGTTTGAAAAAGTGGAGATGTCACCTATAGCAACCAATCAGATTCTAGCTGTCATTTTGTAGAATGGACTAAATACATGATAACTAGAATCTGATTGGTTGCTATAGGCAACATCTCAACTTTTTCAAACCCACAGTTTAGTAAATATACCCCCAAGTCTAACATATATTTTTCTAAACAAATTTAAGTGTTAGATTGGAAATCAAAAATAACTTGTGCTGCATTTAATATCTCATGTGCCTGAATTAATCCAAAATTGAACAAAGATATAACTACTTTACAATATTCAATACAACACCTTTGTATCAGCATTGAAGCTTGCATTGACATCCTAACTTTAAGTAAAATACATTGTGTGGGAATTGACTAGTAGGGGGGCTAAGAAGATTTCCCTTCCAAGTCTTTGCTGCCCTTTGATTTAGTAGTTGAGAGAATGTGTTTAAAACGATTTCCCTCTAGTTCTCTCAGCCCCTGGCTTTTTTCCTGTTGTTCTCTCAGCAGTCAGAGTCCTGTTTCCTTCAAGACACACACAAGCATTTATTCTCATCCAGAGCACTGGGGGAACACACTAAATCCAGCTATGTGCTGTTTCTGCAGAAATGCACGCTGTACAGGGGGAGCTTCGGAAACTGTAGATACCAGCTGCAAAAAAGGTCCTGCGATCTACAGCCTCCTCC
>NC_134403.1:36418068-36613068 GCF_038048845.1 Mixophyes fleayi | reverse complement strand
TCCTGTTACAAGACCAGTGTGACCTGCAAGCCACCAAGACTTATAGTTGCCCAAGACTAGTGACGTACCTGACATACAAGGTACCGGGCAAAGACACAGCATAGACTTTGCACCATGAGAAAGTACTTTCTAGTTCAATAATGTATCATAATTTACAAAATACAGAAGCAGCTTAGGGAGCTTGTGGCTCTGCAGCTACTTTATAATTAAGGACCAGTATGACCTAGCAATACCAGACCTCCCAACTGCCCTGGCTTTGGTGGTACATCCCCAAGCTGCCAAAGGGGTGAGTATTAACCAAAAGAGGGTGGAGCTGTACCCAGCACTTGGGCAGGGCTTATTTTGTCCCAATTTCATGATTCTAAATGTTGGCAGTTTTGGAAAACTCCCTCCTTGGAACTTTGGTACCTCGTAACATTGTATATTAATAAACTGTAGTACCACCCTGGCTATTAAAATGTTACCTTCTGATGACTTGGGTAATATGTCCGACGTTCAGATGCATCACGCTGCCTTGTTGAAAAGGAAACACATTTTATAACTTATTTTTAACTATTCCTTTATTTTAATGTCATATCTAAAAGTGCTTTCCATTTGCATAGGTGGCACTGTGGTTAGCATTGTGGGTTCTATTTCCACTAGGGCGTTAGAATTAGGAAACCTGCAACTGAACAATCCATATTCTGATGTAAGGGGTGCAAATTATTTATTTTTTTACTATGCAGCAAAAATACAGTTGAGATAAGACACCCTCCCTTTCCCATCTCTAAATCTGCCCCAAATTTTAAATTTGCCCCCATTGCAGCCCAAAATGTTTTTTTCAAGTTTCAAAATCGCAACTTCTAGCTGGATTCACTCCTTTAAGTGAGGCCTTGTATGTTATTCTCGTGTCGGCGTTGGCTTCCTCCAGGGAATTCGGTTTCCTCCCATAGTCCAAAAACATTCTGGTAGGTCCGTGTTATTGTGTTTGTGTGGTAGAGAATTTAGACTTTAAGCTTCAGTGAGACAGGGATTCATGTGAGTGATTAGCAGTTCTCTGTAAAGCTCTGCATAATATGTCGGTGCTGTATAAGGATATTAATAGTTTCTATTTTCATATTTATATCCTGACCTGCAAATGTGGATTGGCTTTCAACAGAAAAGGTCCTGATTGTACTGATCTGGGTGGGCTAAGGTATGGGCATATTTTATCACGAATATGTATAGTGGATATTGTAAGGTATGTTGAAATGAAACGTGGCATTGTGAGTTTTGGCAATGATGTCTGTGAGGTGAGAGTGGGTCACCTTATATACTTATATAGGTCATACAGTAGGCAACGTCCGGGAGAGGGGCGTGACTAATGGGCGGAGGGGGTGGGGCGCCCGAATTGCGTCATTTTGGCTCCACCTCACGAGTAAAATGGCATTTTGTTGCGGGGTGCGGGGCCAAAATGATGCGATTCTCTGTGAATCGCGTCATTTTGAACAAGGGAATCGGGATGCGGGAGAAATGGCAGCTCTCGCGGGAGCCCGGGAGACTGACCCGAATTTCGGGAGTCTCCCGGACTTTCTGGGAAAGTTGCCAAATATGATAAAGGCAGGTGTACTGTAATGTCGGAGATCTAAAGTTCTGCCATGGTTTAACAGATACAGTTAAGGCCTCTATTATTTTTCTTTCATTTGGTGCACAATGCATAAAATCTATTTAAACAAGTCTCAAAATGGTCCTTGTCTTTTACCACACTGTCCCTGGCATTTACCACCTTATTAAATAGTTTAGCAGAGCTCCTCATAGTAGCTGCCGGAAGAAATGCTTGGTGATCATTCCTGGTTCCAGATAATAGATCATATTACTGGATATATGTTTATGGATAAAAAGTGTTCTTGAAATCAGTGGTAGCACCCTGTGCATGTGCCTGGTGGCAAAGGGGCAGGAAGACACATGTACATAGTGTGCGGCTGCAGGCAGGTAGAGCCTGCTAGGAGTGAACGAGGGGGTGGAAACCAATCACAGTGCCGCCCCCCCGTATAACTCTAGATCCCCTGCTGGTAGTGAGCTATACAATCCTTCAGATATAATTTGTGATACAAATAACTGTGTGTCACTAAATAAATCTAGTAATCTAAATAGATATTGTGGACATTTGAAAGGAAATTATTCCTTAAGGAGATCCTGTCTGGTGCGCTGGAGCTGAAGTATAACAGTAAGACCATGTAGAATCGATCTGCGACTCCCCCCTACTTGTTATCCAATTATTCAAAGGCTAATTTGCATATTAAGAGAGAGGAGGCATTACATAGAGCAACATCTTTAGTTTCATAGACTTTAAACACTGTATAAGCATACCAACGAAAATATGGTTTAATGTAACCCTCTGTGCTGGTCTACCCGGTACCTATTCAAGGTTCAAAATCACCCAGGCAAGTATCTGAAATTTAATAAATAGATTTATTTAACAAAATGGTAGCACCAAACAGCAATAATAATATTTTAATAATAACCTGCCACAAATAACACTACAGTCTGGCATAGATAACATACAGGGTATAAGACAGCTCACCAGTATTTAGACACTTTCAGGGGCTTTCACTCCTGATATAATTAAGGATAGGTATTGTTCTGTGGCTATACAGCAGAGTGTGTTAAAGAAGAGAGATCACAATCCAGACACATTACATGTAACTACACAATGCAGTTCTCTGTAATTAAACATAGAGCTCTATCTGTGGGCCTTTTCCCTATCGCATACATGCCAACTCTCCAGGAAAAGGCCAGGCGACTCCCAAAATTCGGGCAAGCTGGCATTTCTCCCGCATCCCAATCTCACCGAGAATTGCTCACGCCATTTTGGAGTGCGGGAGGGGGCGGGACGAGGCCAATTGCGTCATTTTGGCCGACATGAATTACGGTTTTGTGGTGGGCGGGGCCAAAATTATGCAATTGGCCTCGTCCCGCCCTCCAGACAAGTTTCCGGGAGTTGGTAAGTATGCCCTATCGTAACAAATGAGACCCCTGGTATAATGTACATTCATACAGTACTGGTGGACAGTAATCCTTTTGCCTAGGCTTAAGCAATGGACTAGTCTGCAAGATAAGAAAACCATGCTGGCAGACATTGTAACTACTTACACACAGAATATATATACAAGTTTAAATATGACTGACAAATATGGGGAACCAGAGGGCTAGAAAAAGTATATGTTTTTATAGTCCACAGTTTGTGAGAATCGAGGTACAGACTGGTTGAGGTGATATTAATACCTCATTTCATCACAATGATGAATGATTATTACAGTGAACCGAGCTGTGCAGTCAGCTACTGTCTTCAGGAAAAATGCAGACAAAGGAGATCTAAAGCTTGTTCACAGCTTTTAGTTTTCAAAAGTATTTGAACTAACGCGTTTCATCATGGGAGCTTAATCAGGATATATTTTTCGAATTTGCAAGATTTTAATCATTTAAAGAGTATCTGTTAAGCCTTTTTTAAAAATATAGCACAGTCTATCAGTAACAGCCTATTGTATTGTACAGTTATCAACACAACTGCCATTATTGGGAACAATCAGCTATAAAATCATAACCACCTCTCTCTGTGTCTTAAGTGCCCTAGGCATTATTTAAGTTAACTGTTGGTGTTGGCAGAAGTTCCTGTGACACTGATGTCAGGTGATCATTTAGTGCCAATGTACTGAAAGCTGGCAGCTTGATGACATCACAGAACGTTCTTAAGCGTACAGTGAGCATGAGCCAGCCAGTACATGCGGTATAGTCACACTCCCATTAATACTTATGTGTCCATATACATAACTGCCTAACTTCAGACATATAAAAAGATGAATATGAAGAAACTATATGGCTGTAACACCCAGTACAGGGGCAAATGTAGGATTTGTAGAGAGGGGTTTCCACACCATGCCACTAGTGGGCATGACCATCATGCATGGGGGCGTGGTTATAATATTAGACAGTGCTTGGCTGCTCTCCAACTCTTCCTATCCCTATAATATACATGGGCAATGCTGCGCACACTACTGTTAGGTGCACACAGCTCTCCCTTTTCAAGCAGAGCCGTGTGAAGCGGGGGAAGGGTCCAGCCACTTCAATTATACAATGCCCCTGGCTTGGAGGAGGGTTTCCAGGCAGTAGAAAACCCCCTCGGTTTGTCTATGCAGTAAATGTAACATATGTTTAGTTTGTGTAGTCTGTTCAGGTACTTATCTGTTTAATGAGATGTGTTTCTAGGTGATAATTACATTTTAAACATAGAGATTTCCATGGGGTGTACCTATTCTTTGCTGTATAATTGCTACCTTTGCTGTATGGAAAAAAAAGCAACCCTACATGGATAAGAAATGGTCTTATATCTGCTGAGTACTAGGCTGTGCTTGTTGCGGTGTACAGTTTGCACATAATAAAGATGTATGGCTAGTGGCCTCCTGCACTTAGCTGAATGAGGCTGTGGAGAATACACGATTCTGTGCTGAAGAACTTTTCATGAGTCCACATGGAAATCTGGGGATATCGGAAAATGCATGTAAAGTGCTTGCAAAAGTCAACGAGCTATTTTATTTACTTGCTGTGTGTTTTTATTTTCTTAAAGATCGAATACAAAATTGATCTACATGTGAAAATATACGCTCGGTCTGCAGTTAGAATACTATTAGATTCAACTTAAAAATGTTTTTCAGACTAGACAATATGAAAATATACAGATGGAGTGAATTTAATTCATATAAATGAAGTGACGTTAGGCTGGGGCCGGCAAAGCTCCACACATATACATACATGGATATATATATATATATATATATATATATATATAATATGGGGATTGATAGAGCCGATACAGCAAGACGTTGCTCATTTCCCCCACTCCATTAGGGACAATGTGTTATTATTATATATTTATATAGCGCAAACATATTACGCAGCGCTGTACACAGAATATGTAATTCTTGACAGTAATTAACCTAATTAATGATTTAACCTACCAGTATGGTTTTGGACTGTGGATTGAAACCAGAGCACTCCATGCAAACATGGGGTGAATATATAGACTCCACACAGGCCCTAGACCCATGACCCCAGCGCAGTAATGCTAACTACTGCGACACCGGGATGCCCAGGTTCCAACTGCATGAATGCGTGTCAGACGCACCGAAAGCGTTTAGGAAACAGTCTGCAGCACAACGCAAGTTTAATGCGAGTAAAACCGTAAATGTGTACAGCCCCATTTATTACAATGATTTTTATTTTCACTTAGAAATGCAACAAAAATGCATAGTAACCCCGGTGTTTGGAGCCTTAGGCTGGATTCACACTTGCAATTTAGAAGAAGTGGATTTCTGTTGCTTATGAACACTCAGAGTCATTTTATGAGTGTTTTTATAGATGTTGGTGAGAATTTTTATTTGCTAGGAGGCTATTAGCAAGTTCCATTAATTAAGCAGCTGCAATATATGTGACTCCTAATCATACTTGCCAACATTAGCCAGCTGGCATCTGGGAGGAGGTGTGTGTGTGGGGCGATATTTGGCCCCACACCCCAAACGGTCATAATTTTCTGGCCTATTACAGCAGGGGGTGGGACCACAATGACGCATGAATCGTGTCATAAGCCCCACCCCTTGCCACTTAATGAGGGGAACTGGAACCAGGAGGTTTCCCTGCTCTTCTCTGGAGTCCGGATGGACTCCCAGAATTCCGAGAGTCTCCCAGACATTCCGAGAGAGTAAGCAACTCTGCTCCTAAACAATGGTATATGCAACAGTGTCCAGGTGTGTCTCATTCGCATTGACATGAAAACACCTTTACTGTACTTCCCTCCCTCATCTCACCTCTTCCGCAACCCATCCAGCCTCTCTATACACAAGTGTAAAATGCATCCGAATCTGCATATGGATGTAAGCGTACGCATTTGTTTGTACACATGTTCAGTTTAGAAATTTGTTGTTTTACGCTAAGCAAACAAGTATTGTTTATTTGAGAAGATAGCATAACTAAGACACTGTTGTATAAGAGCAGAGTTGCCAGACTCCCAAATTTATGGGAATCCTCCCGGACTTCCATGAGTGCAGAACAGCCTCCCGGATCCTAGCTAGTTTCGTAAGTTAAATGGAGGGGCGGGGCTTAGCAACGCAATTTGCGCATCATTGCGGCCCCACCCCCTGCTAGCTGTAATAGGGTAAAATGGTTCTGACAGCTTAGGAGGAGGGGCCACATGATGTGTACCGCTTGGTCCCAAAAATCGCCAACGAGATCTCCCTTTCCGGAAGGGAAATCTCAAAAATTGGCATTTATGTATAAGAGCAGGTAGCACTATACCATCCAGCTGCTTAATAGTATCTCAGAGATTAAGGGCTCTAGCAATATACAGAATAAAACTGAGAAGCTTGTTGGAGACCCTGCTCCAAATTATATTGTCATCTGTTTGTAACCTTGGGAATGTAGATTCCACTGAGCATGGAAACCGTTCCCAAACCACTTTGTGTTATTGTATAAAATTGTCTGGGCTATATAAAAAAAAATAATAGTAACTAAATAAATGAATACACATCAACAAGCTTATAAGTCTCCAGCAAAAATGTCATATCACAGAGTCCCCAGCGATTCTCAGAAATGTTTTTGGCACTTTGAGAGGCTTTTATCAACGTGGGCTTAATAGAATCAGTGAAAATGTTCACTGAACAGTAAATTACCTGTACACTGTTGTTACTAAATGAGGACAGTTTTGAACTAACATGGCCATTGTTTAGAAAACATAAAAGTACATTGTATATAGTTAGCAAAATAATATCCTTCTTACACCACAAAGATAACATGCGAAGCACAATATAACCAGAAAGCCTCAAAGGTCAAACATGGGAAATAATGTCTGCTTTATTCTCATGGGAACAAAGTGCAAAAATAGTGATGTTACTTTTCCTGTTTTTCTTTGTCTCTTATTTCGTTTTATAATATCATTAAAATGTGGGTGTTCCTAAACCAAGGTGCATTCACAAAGACAGCCAGATGTCCTAAGCTCATAGGACTTCCTTCCCAATGTCCTGTCTTAGTCATAGAAGGATATCCACCTATATGTGTGATTGTGTGTACAGTAAATAATAGCATGTTGTGGTAGTCATCTGCACTAACAGGGCTTCCTTCTACAGTACACATTTGGGCTGGGAACACACCACAGGTTTTTAATTATTGTGTACGCTCCAATCATGGATGATGATCGTTTGAAAGCACATCCTATTGCTTGATTTGATTTTATAAATGGACTAAAATCAAACTTGCCAACTCTCCCGGAATGTCCAGGAGACTCCCAGATACTGGGTGGGTCTCCCGGACTCCCGGGAGAGTATGGCAGCCTCCCGCATCTGCCTACTGCCTTAGATCCTATCTGCCTTAGATCCAAAATTCCACAAGGAATAGCAGCATTTGTCCCCGCCCCCACAGTAAAATGACGTGTTTGCATCATTATGTCACGGGAGCTGGGCCACAATGATGCGATTTTCTGAGCCCCACCCCTCGCACGCCCACCTTTCCCCCGGCAGCTCCTGGACGCCGACTGCTAGAAGTTGATAAGTATGACTAAAATTCTCGGTCAACGAGGGAACAATGTCATTCCAATTCTGCAGTGTGTATGCACTCACCAACAGCAGTGTCCATAGATCTCCATAGAGTTTACAGAGTCACAATCTTTATAGCCGATGGTTATGACATATAAAAAGCAAACGTTAACCATATCATAGGCAAACCGAGGGGGTGTTTCCTAGTGCCTGGAAACCCCCCTCAAAGCCTGGGGCACTGTATAATTGAGGTGGTTGGACCCTGCCCCGCTTCACACGGCTCTGCTTGAAAAGGAAGAGCTGCGTGCACCTAGCAGTAGTGCACACAGCATTGCCCATGTATATTATGGGGATAGGGAGAGTTGGAGAGCAGCCAAGCGCTGTCAAAAATTATAGTCACGCCTCCATGCATCCTGGTCACGCCCACTGGCAGCGTGGTGTGGAAACTCCTCTCTACAAATCCTGCGTAGTGTATACCCAGCCTAAAGTTATTATTGTTATTAAACTATAACTAACTTATAGGGAATTAGGCATTTGCACACAAAAAGGGGAAAGTCATTTTGTTGAATTGATCTTCTAAACTCTATAATATAATTTTAGGCTGTGGATTATTATTAAAGTAGATCCCAAATTTGTGTTTGGATTTAGAGAATTTATTTTCGTTTTTACAGTTTGGTGACTACTCTGCAGAGTGAAATTTAAGGATAAGCCGAAAAAATAATGCATGTTAATAATTCTAGCTTATTTATGTAATAATCATAGCTTACTGGATGGAGTAAGATAACATGTGGCAAGTGTTTATGCTGGTCTGATTTTAAGTAGTTTTATGTTATTTTTCTTTCTCCACTTTCTCATGTCTTTGCATGGGGAAGCCCATTTAACAAGGATATCATCGGTACGACAATAACAAAAGAAATTCTATCTTTGAAGATATTTTTAACTATTTTTTTTTCTCATAAAGTAGAACTGAAAGCGCAAAACTGGTTCACAGGGTCAGCAAAAATGGCGATAGAAGTATTGCCGCGATCAGCCATAAAATAATCACGCTGATCGCCGTATTTTGATGAGTATATCCCTAATTTTGTTTCATGACCGCTGGATCAGACACAGTTCAAGAATAAGTTATGTGAATACTGCAATGTGACCGTGTTTGTGCAACAGAAAGTTACTGCAAATATTAGCAGTTTGTAAAGACAAACCTACTTGCACACTTTTTAATGTCTGTTTTGTAGTGTGAATCAAGTGTGTGTTACTGAACTGCAATCTCACATAAATATATCTGTGCTTGACTTACCCAAAATAAAAACATTTAAAGAAATCCCCACTTTTGCAACAGGCTCCTTTATAAAACATAACACTTTTTCTGTGATGATGAGAGTACCTCTGTATGTTATGTAGCTGTACAGTCCATCCCATTGGGGGGGGGGGGGGGGGGTCAAGAGGAGAAGCTCTGGGGGGACCAGTGCTATGAAAAAGGAGACAGCCCACAGTTTTCAAGGAAAGAAAAATTTTGGCTGCTAGATCAGCAGCATTTGCAAATTTCCCTCTGTGGGAACACCGCACAGAGTCCGTGCACTTCAGAATGTTTAAAAACAACACTTTAGTTCCACTTTAATAGGTGGAAAATACTATTTACAGTTCACTTGGAGAGGTCAGCAGCAAAACTGCAACATACTTGTCATATTTCTCATGTCAATTGTTTGCAACCCGGAAGACTGAAATTCCTGCATCCCCTCGTTTGTGAAACATGGGGGGAAGTACACAGTATTTACTCACGCTCGTAGCACACTTACCAACATAACCTATTGGATACTAATTAGTGTGCCCGTGCCACACCTATTTCTAGTGAGATCACACTTTACAGTAAATGTGACTGGTCACAATAATTTCATCTTTTAAAGTGTGACTGTTGGGCTGTTTGTCCTCTTTCCCGAGGTGACACTTGTATTGCTCTGTCCTCCCAGACTATATATATATTGGCTGCTCACTGCTGTGGCACAGTGACTAATAGGATAAGTGGATTAGTAGCAGTAGATAGAGATTCCTCTCCCTCTCTTGCACCTACTCCTCTCATTTTGTCAGTCAATCCTGCGCTTCATTTTCCTCCAATAGCTCATACCTCCCAACATGTCTGTCTCCAGTAGTGGGACAGGGGGCGTGGCCACACCAGATGGGGGCGTGGCCATGATGTGACCCCCCCTCAGCACTGCCCATGACATACCTCCCTTCCCCTAATATTACCACAACGGGACAGAGTCCTAAAATTGAGACTTTGGTACCTAGAATTGGGAAAGTCCCGATTTTATTTCATTACTTCAATGATTTGAACCGAAATAAAAGATATGAGGGAATGCTTTGATGGAAATGAAACATTCTGTTCTGTGGATCAAATAAATACACACAACAAATCTAAGAAAGTTTCTGAATTAATTAATTGTAGACACCTATAATTTGTGCCATTGTACAAATCTTAAATATGTTTGCTGATACATATCCATTTCCAGTATTTTGCTTGGTGTTTAAGTGTGCCTACACAGTGGAGTTTTGTGGGCCAAACCACTAGATTGTAAGCTCTATGAAAGGACCAGGGCCCTCCCTACCAATTGTATTCACGTCTTCCACGTTCCTTATTTGTCTGCCTTTATTGTCCCTTTTTATGTATGCTCTGTTTCCCCCACTGTTTGGTGATGCAGAGTCACTTTGGTGCATTCAGCAACAATAAAAATAATCAAATTATTTCTATTATTCAGTTTTTTTTACTCCGCTTCTCAATAATGTAATTGATCACTAGTAACCCATGAATATTAGTGAAGTGCTTCAGTCATGTGACTAGTTTGTAATGAATTGGCAGGCTGCATACTCCATACAGGCCAACTTTTAAGATCCGGGGGAGAAGTCATGCAACATGGGGTAGGAGGGGGGCGGAGGGCGTGGTGACATTGTCGCGTCACTATAGCCCCACGTGGCTTTGCCTACTCTCTTCCGGGGCCCAATCGTTAGTGATAACGAGGGGAATAAACGCAGCAAAGCGAAAATAGCCCTTCCTGCATATTGCTGCAATCTATATATCAAACTTTAACAACTTTAACAAATACACAATTTTTGAACTTCTAATAAATTATCATAAAAACAAATAAGCCTTGTGCTGACTCACAACATCATCACTTATATTTCTCCCCAGTGTTACTTCAGTGCACGCTGTGTTCCGCCTACAGATTCCTCGTCCGGAACTCCATCAGGGAGATTTCCAGACTCACGCGGGAGTCCGGGAAGTCGCCCACTCTTTTGGGAGTCTCCCGGACATTCCAGGAGAGTCGGAAAGTATGCTGTAAATTATTACAGATATTAAAATACAACTTTGTAGACTATTGAGAGACAGGTTAAGTGTTCTAATAAGATAAACATATTGGATTCATATTTCTGGTAGCAGCCACTCATATGGTTTAAGTAACCTTGGTTTTTAATATTCTCTACTAGGGCAGCCTCCATTTTTTGTACTTTGTAAATATATTGTAACGCTATTTCATGTTTTTGTGTCTGCCTGAAGAAAATATTAATATTAAGTCATGAATGGTAACATATTCAAGTTCTAGGACATTATCTTCTTTATATATATATTATATTACCACTTGCAGAGCTCAGCGTTAACGAGAAAGCCATTTAGTTTGTCTCTGACTATCTCCTTTTTAAAACCCACTCTCAGCATTATTGAAGTGTGACAATTGTTAAACCCTCTTTAACAAAACAAACTATTTATTTTCTGGGGTAGGTGCTATTTGGTACGTCAAGAGGCAATTGCGGGTTGCCCCACAAATCATGTTATTTTAGCTCAGCCACCGTGGTGCAATGTCACAATCACGCCATTGCCCCTTAGAGGGTGAGGCCAAAATGACGCGATTAGCGGAAAATCCTATCACCGATGTCCCCGCCCACTTCACTAGGAAGTAGGCAGGATGCGGGAGGGTGACCAGGTCTCCCGTGCATTGAGGTGGGTTACCCAGACTTCAGGAGTCTCCCAGACGTTCCGGAAAAGTTGGCAAGTATGGACTAAGGTTTACAAACAGTTTGGCACATTATGATGTCTTGAAGTTTAGCTATTTATTTTCCTTCATTTATATAGCACCTACATATTACACAGTGCTCTGCAGAAAATATGTAATCATAACTATGGGCAAATGCATTGTGATTGACCATGAAAGACTAGAAGATCTTAATATGTATAGTTTGGAGCAGAGAAGGGAAAGGGGGAACATGATAGAAACTTTCAGATATATCAAGGTTTTTTTTGGGGGGGGGGGGGTTACATTTTTTTTTATTAAATGGACAGAAAACAGAACATGATAACAGTGATACATAAAATTGAATTGCGCAAGGACAAGAAATCTCCCTAAAAGGGGATAAACAGTATTCAAAGACAATGTAGTTATCAAAGTAGAGAGACCGGGGGTATTTATTATTATACGAACTGATCAAAGTAAGAGAAAGATGTGAGGGGGGGGGGGAAGGAGAAGAGAGCGATCAGTAGAGAGAGAAGAGAGAGGGAACAAAAAGAAGAGTAGAATATAGGAGGAGGAAGAGAAGAGGGGGAAAGAAGGTGGCGTGGTAGAGAGCCACCAAAGGATAAGAGGGAAAAGGATGGGAGGGAGGGAAAGGGGAGAATCTGGTATGTGATTTAAGTGAAGGAAGAACAAGGTACAAGAGGGAAACATTCTTCAAAGGAAGAGAAGTATTAGAACACGAGGACATGCACTGACACTGGGGGGAAGAGGGTTCGGAGGAAATATGAGGAAAAATTACTGTATTTCCCCATGTATAAGGTGCTCCAATGTATAAGACGCACCTTAATTTTGGCCCCGAAATTTGAAAAAAATATATTGCGGCAGCTGTCAAAAAGTGTGCGGAGATTGCAGGGGCTGCCCCCCTCCCCCTTGATCCCCCCTTTGCCACTGTAACGCTGCCCCTCCCCCTTGGATCCCCGCTACCACTATATAAGACGCACACAGTTTTTTTAGACCCCAAATTTTTGGGAAAAAGGTGCGTCTTATACATGGGGAAATACGGTACTTCAAGGAAAAGGTTAGTGGATAAGTGGAATAGCCTCCCATCAGAGGTGATAGAGGCTAATCCAGTAGAGCTATTTAAACATGATTGGGATAGACATAATGATATCATTACTAAGAACTAAGGCTCAAATAAGGTTTGAGGTTACTATATGTTAAAATATGGGCAGACTAGGCCAAGTGGTTCTTATCTGCCGTCAAATTCTATGTTTCTATGTTTCTATGTTATGGGATATATGCACTGTAGGGAATGGTGAAGACTGAAGTATGTGCAGTATGGGAAATGGCAATGGGGCTGAAAAAGAGGTATGTACAATGTACCAAGCAAAATGTAACTAAAGGAGAAATACAAATAGCAATATTATGGCCGTGCACTGCAATCTTTATTCATTTCAATTACAATCATTCAGGTCATTATTTATGCAGAGTAATTTAAATTAAAAGTAAGCAAAAATATTTAAAATAAAATGTACAAAACAGATAGAATGATGTGAATAAAATATTTAACCTAATTGAGTATTTTCCAATATTTGTAAATACTTAATCCTCACCCCATATTTAATATACCTATTAGGGGGGGGTGGTAGCATCAGAAAATACAATATTCATTCCCCACATCCAAGCACCTGTTGGGCCATCCTAATATGTGTCTCCAGAGATAGTTATACTAAATCGATAATTTACAGCTACAATGTTCATAAGGTCAAATTATGCAGCTAATTAGCCTTTCCTCCATGGGTCCAATGTTACTGATTTTTTTACGGTAGATTGCAATTCATAGTTTACTATCACTAAGCATATTTATTTGATAACTTTTTGTCTCCAGTGTTGTATATAATAACTATGGGTTGTAGCATCCCCTGAAAGAATATTATTTTCAGTAATCATTGGATAGAGCACGTCAGGAGATATATACCTATTACATTGACTGAGGCATATATACGAATAATTGGTGCAGTTGGAACATTTAAAGCAGGTATGCGTAATGTCAGATTTCACCGACTTTAACCTAATTACCGGAGCCTACCATGGTCCCCATAGACCTCTATCGAGACAGCGGTATTAGGCAATTTAGTAAAGCATCTCAGAATGGTGTTTGCAGTGGAATCCAGCAGATGCCTCTTCTGCTTCAATAGATCCCTGGTGCGCATGTGCATGGCACTTCCTCGATTCACCGGCAACATTGTGCTGCCAGAGAAGAGTTGGTGTCATTTCATTATGTAGCGATACATTGTAACCTACTGCCCCCAATCATAAATTTATAGCACATACAAATTTATAGCACGTACAGCTATTTTATGTTATATATTGAAGACAATGTAGCTTATCAGTGGCGCACGCAGGGGGGGTTTCTGAGTCTCTAGAAACCCCCCCTGCGCTAACTAAGTTGCCACTGTCCTATACAGCAGCCGCGGCGCTGTCAAAGAAGCGTCCGCGGCGGTGCTGTATTGTATACAGCACCGCCGCGGACGCTTCTTAGACAGCGCTGCGGCTGCTGTATAGAACAGCGCTGGCGAAATGGAGCTGCTGTGCATGCGCAGTAGCTCTCTCTCGGGTTTTTTTTTTTTTTTTTGGGTCGGCGGGGAGAAACCCCCCCCCCCCCGACAATCCTCCGTGCGCCCCTGCTTTTCACTTCTCTAGTTACTATAGACATCGCCGAGGCATGAGGCACTAGAGAAGGGATTGGCTGCATTGTCATGCCATATTAGCCCACTAAATGACTGTCTCCTTAGTACACTGACATAGTGTGCAGGCAATGGATGTGCTTCAAGAAAAATCTCATCATACCGGCAACATATAATGGCAAAAGAAAATTCAAATAAAAAGATTTTGACTTCTAAGCAGTTCGGCAAAACTTACTGCAGAGTTGTTTCCAACGCGTCCTCCTGACAGGACACAAGGTTGTGACTCAACGTCTTAATTTAGCTCAAATCAATATTTCATAATATAGGGCTTTGGGAACATCTTTGTTGCTAGAGATTCAGGTCTGCTGTCTGCGTTATGGGCCTTAAGGTTGTCAGAAAGCATTAACGTATCTTTCAATGCATCTGGCAGTGACCTACAAAACCTCAAAGTGCATCAAATGCATTTTAGAACTCTTAAGTTGGTGTTGGAACGTCACCCCACAGAGCAGACGTCAGGAGGAGCAAATGTGTTATCTCTGTTTATGTGGGGTTTTTATATTATTAAATGTCATGCGTATGCTCTTTGTGGATATATGAAAGCCTCTGAGTGCAGCAAACTGTTAAACAAGGAACAGCCTGAATGAATTTAAGATTTTTAACATTATTTTGTCTCTAACTTCTAGTGGCAGTCTACGGTTTTAAAGATTTTGCCCTCGAAATGACCCCATTCTTCAATATTAACAAACAGCGCATTACATATCCCTCATATTCAGTGTATTGAATGCATTTCTCCCTATACGTTTTAAAAGACTTTATAAACCATGGGGTTTCATATGCTTATAGGATTTTCGATGGCTGCTCATCGCAGTGAAAATCTTTTTTGGCTAATATAATAAGAAAATGTCAATGGGGCGGCTCAGCGATGCTCAGCTCAGCAGCGGTACTGGCTAGCGGCGGTAAGAGGAGTCTTACCGCTTGCCGTACCAGTCCTGGGACCCTCTGCGCATGCTTGAGATAGAATGCCAGCTCAGGGATGTACAGTGGAACTGAGAGTCTATGCTTGGGCTTCCAGTTCCAAATTCTATAAAAAATTATTTTTCTGTGGACACCCCCAGCTTATGCCACCCTAAAATGGTGTTAGCCAACCGGAGGACAGCTGATATACTTGTACCACCGCTGTCCATTGTTGAGTAGACTTCCATATGCAAATCATCGCCGGAATGCCCTCAATGATGGCTACCTCTGGCCATTGTCTTCACCAACCAGTGGCTTTGGTAAATCGATATCTCCCCTTGATGAACAGACCAGTAATATTTATTGAAAATTAGTATTTAAATGCAAACAGTTACATTGTCGTCAAGTTTAATAAATATTTTCCATATGGAAATTTTAGTGAATAAGATTCACCTAAACTGTATTCTAGAGATGCCTCATCTCCTGGAATGTTTGGGGGGCTCCCAAGAGACGGGGAGACCTCATATGTTCCTGGAAGGGCAGACAAAGTTCCTGTGAGGGCGCTTAATTGTCTGCAAGTATGGCAGGAACGCGGTGTGGTAACATAAATGATGTAACCAACCCACGCCAACCTCAGTAAACAGGTGTGTGATAATGGCATTTGTGTCAGCATACACATTGACATTGTATTTTCCTGTTACCGGCTAACAGAGTCTGAGGGCCATTTATGAGGCCGCATTGTACTCGCAAGTGTTACTATAATATAAACCAGAAATTACAGGCTGAATGGCTGTGGTTTTATGTGTAAAGATGTCGGCCATTATGGAATTTACAAACATGATGCGCGGACCTGGGCTGGGGGATGATCATCACGGTTTGACAATGCTAAAAAGATTAGATTTTGTTTTATGGATGAAATGTGCTCTAAGGGGGTAGAGTTTTCATATATTTGAAGACGAGCCTGATGACTAGATTCTGCAGGGATTTTTGGATCAACAAAGGGGCCTATACCACAAATAATTAAGTTGTGTAAATGCTGATTTTAACCAGAAAAAAAGTCACAATGAGCATCAAGACATAATTTAAAATTTGTTATTTTCCTCATGCTACCATATTATTATTATTAATACAACTTTTATGCAATTTTGATAAAAGTATAAATTGCAAAATATATGCACGTATGTAACCACGTACATATAAACATGCAGCCACATGGGTAACCATGTGGGTAGGTAATGCACATTTGTTGGCTAGGGGTTTTTGATTAATTAAAAAAATATATATATTTGTTTTTTATGAATTTTTAAACATCGTACAGCCTTGCATTGTCATGTGGCACCCTTTACCTCATAACCATCCTGGCAACTATTTTTAATCAATAACTACAAATGTTCTTTGATCAGAAGATAGGAGAACCAGCAGAGTATTGCTCTGTTAATAACAAACATTTATAGGGTTGTTATTACCTACACGTGTTTACCATTTATTTTACTAACTTGTCTCCCACCATGTTATATAATCCTAATAAACCTGCCTCTTTTCTTCTAAGCAGTCCAGGTTATGATCAGTTCCTTAGATTAGACCCAAGAATCAGGCTCTGCTGTCATGTGACTCCCTATTGGCCTATTCTCAGCACTTAAGTACATTCAGCTGAATGTGTAGAAGAGGAAACCTGTGGTGTTATTTGTATATAAAACAAGCTAAGTCTCTCATATCAACACTGGCTTTCAGAGCCAGCATCTAGTAGTGCATGAACCTAAAGCAGATGCTGTCTCTGCCTATTAATCAAAGTTGATGCCAAAGATTCCGGAAGCTTTAAAAAAACAAACAGGCAATGAAGGATGAAGAATCAAAAACCTTTAAGAGTGCGTACTGGCAGTATTGATCCACCCATGTTGCATTCTGTCTTCTGGTAGAGGGAGGAGACACACCTGAGGCAGTGCTACCTGTGCACACTGGCGTCCTCACACAATGTAAGATAAATAGGGATGCTATGAAAAAAAGTTATTTTCTTTCTGATCCAAGTTTATCCTGCATTATAGAAAGATGCTCGAGTGCATGTGTGGGACTTTTTCTCATAGAAATCAATTATCCATTATACACTGGTATGTCTCCTTTATATACCAGGACAGGAACAGGACAAATCAGACCTCATTCATGAAGCAAACTGGATACACACCTAGAACACAGTAATGAGCCTGGATGCCCGAACTAGGGGATGAGGACTCTTATTCTACTCTTGAGAAAAGCCTCTACAAACTAGTACTGTGCAGTGCAGAGAGGATGAAATCTGAAGAGTCGAACTGTGCAACATCACATCACAGACCAACCTCCAACCACATTACAATCACCCCGTCCATCCTGTTGCAATCATTTGCACTGTATCAAAGCAGGACTATGTGAGTGGTAGATTGTGGTCGCATTATTTTTAAAGTTACTAGTCAACTTGTATACATGGGGTTCTGTACCATAATAGTATAGCAGAAGCCAGGTAAGTATGGATTGGTTAAGCACGTTCATGTGATCGCCTGCCTGAGTTACCAGAGCTGCTTAGCAACCAGTCTATAAAAATTTGAGAGTGGCTGATCAGTCAATCACGATCGATAGCCTGAGGTGCCAGAGTTTCCCAGCAACTAATTTATCCTGCACATGACAACTGATAGTATAGGTTAAAAGCAGATCACATGACCACTGGTTTACTTTGAGTGAGTTCAGTTACATCGATATGTAATAAACATAGAGATACTGGAAGATGTATTTATTTTATTATAAGAATGTTTTGCATTGTGAGTATTGATACTCTTACAAATTTGTTTAATTAAATCTTAAAAATACTCCAGCTTATTATGTATGACCCACTGAGGTAGACTGCATGACCGCTGATGCAGAGTCTTTTTTACTATAAATGTAAACATTCTATGTATGTATTGTATGATCTGATAAACATTCATTTGACATATGACTGTCCTATTAACTATACATTCAAATTGAGAAGATTTTCTAGTTTAGTAATTGAATATGTCTATGAAGGGTGATTAACCATAACACAGCTGTTGTATTTTGTTTCTAATTAATTCTAATTAGTTTGCTATATATATACACTGAATGTTTGGCTGGCAACATTCCAATAATTTGCCCTCTGAAGAAGTGACCCTACAGTGGCGAAATGCGTCGGCACCTTTATGATGCAGCTACGTTGGATAAGTGCCAAGGACTGTTGACAAAGCTCTGTGAGATTCCATAAAAATAATTTGCAATGGTCCCAGTAACAAACGGACCAGAATACTAGGAATTCTACAGTCTGTAAGTATTACATTACTAAACCGAAGTACTCGCGACTGCCTTGATTGTGGTATACTACGCGGTGTCATTTGTTTTGAGATAGTTGGGATTTTTTGTTTCTTTAAGTTTTTTCCTCATGCTCCTGTATCTGGTACACCTTTGAAGTATCAGTTTGGAATTGGTGACTCTGATTCCTGCATTCACTTATGGGATTGAAATTTGGAGAAACTGGGGGACAGTGTGTGGTTAATGGATTTATGAACATTTAGTATAAGAGCTTTTTGAAAAGTTTGGATTCCATTTCTGGAAATGAATTAGATATTAATATCTTGATTATATGTATACATATATATATATATATATATATATATATATATATATATATATATATATATATTTGTTGATTATATATGATGACGCTATTTGTTTTAGCCTAATTCCACTGCAGTGTGATGGGACTGAATTTAGCAATTCTTCTTTTTCTAAGTAACAAATTGTTCTATTGTTGTTATACTTCATGAAAATAGTTTCGTTTTTCAGATAGGCTTTAATCATTTTTATTACATCAATTGTAGTGCAGTGAAAAGTTTATGCAGTTGATCTAAAAGAGGACACAGCCGCTTAGAGGATAGCTGCTTGATTGCTGGTGCAATTGATAAAGCGCCATAAAAAGATTTTTTTATTCTGTTATTCTGTCTTAAAGTTCAATTAACCTGTAGCGCTTTACAGGGAGTGGCTAGTAGCCTCTGGGAGTCTGGCATGCTGCTTTGTACACCCATCCATAGAGGTACCAGCGCTGTGCTGACCAGACTGGGGGACCCTGTTATAGTGGAAATTACTCCATACTGTCTGGCGAATCAAGTGAAATTTGCTGCAGTTCATGACTTTTGAGACAAATGACAGTGAACAGAATTGCTGGGGCTTCATAAACCCAATCCCTAATTTATAGTTCCATAAAAGTACTATAAACTCATGAAAGCTTTGACTCACAAATTCACACACAGTGATGGAAAGCGTTACTCTTATAACTGTTATAACTAATGTTAAGTGAAACGCAGCCAAAGGATTAGTCTGTTCTCTGTTGCTACTCATCGCACTGCCTACTAGTATTCATAGATTTTTCTCTATCTTAAAATTCCTTAAAGTTATCCTATTGAATGTGTAAGTAGCTCTACTGTTACCACAGTCTATTATTATTATTTATTTATATAGCACCAATCATATTATGCAGTGCTGTACAGAGAATCATTCACATGAGTTCCTGCCCATATGGATCTTACAGTTCCAATCCTCTACAATACACACACACTCACACTAAGGTCCATTTTTGTCAGCAGTCGATTAATCTACCTGATGATTTTTGAACTGTGCAAAGAGCACCCAGTGGAAACCCACTCAAACACAGGGAGAACATACAAACTCCACACAGTTAAGGCCTTGGTTGGCATCGAACCCATGACTCCAGGCCTTTGGGGCAGCATTACTAACCACTGTACATATCATGTGGTGTTGCACTGTCCATATTGCCATTCTGTCTAAATATTTTTGCTGCATGTTCCTCACCTGCATAGTTTAATATAATCTGCAAATACATAGTAACATAGTTGATGAGAAAAGAAAATCCCTCCAGACCCAATATTGCAGTCCTATTTTTTCCCTATATCCACTACTATCCTTCATTTTAATTAACGGTCGTATCCCTGGATACACTTTTCCACTAAAAATTTGTCTAACCCTTTCTTAAACATAATTATTGAATCTGTTTTTTTAACAACCTTTCCTGGCAACTGAATTCCCTACCTTGACTGCCCTTACTGTAAAGAACCCCTTAATTTGCTGGTTGTGAAACTTCCTCTCTTCTAACCTTAGGGGGTGACCGTATGTCCTCTGTATAGTCCTTGGGGTAAAAAGTTCCCATGAAACTTCTCTATATTGACCCTTAATGTATTTGTACATAGTAATCATATTTGCTCTTAGACGACTCTTTTCTAAAGTAAACATGCCTAAACTTAATGACTCCATACCCTTTATCAATTTTGTCGCCCTTCTCTGAACTCTTTCTAGTTCCAAAATATCTTTTTTATAGAGTGGTGCCCAGAACTGTAACCCGTATTCAAGGTGAGGTCTTACCAACAATTTATACAATGGCAAAATTACACTGACTTCCCTTGCATCTATGCCCCTTTTTATGCATGCCAATACTTTGTTTTTCCTTGCAGCTGCTGCTTGACATTGAGCACTATTGCTAAGTCTACTGTCTACGAGCATTCCCAAATCCTTTTCCATTATAGATTCCCTTAAATTAATCCCATTTAATTTATAGATTGCTTGTTTGTTTTTGATCCCTAAATGCATAACCAAGTGTTTAATACCTCTGATTTTTCCTTAGTATCTTTTATAAATTCACCCATCTCACTTCTTAGGGGTCCTATATTATCTTTTTTTAATCCTTTTTGCCATTTATATACTTCAAAAAACTTTGTGGGGTTTGTCTTACTTTCTTTTGCAACTTGTTTTTCATTTTCTATTTTAGCCAATCTAATTTACTTTTTGCATGTTTTATTATATTCCTTGTACCTACGGAAGGACTCCTCAGACCCTTCAGACTTAAACAATTTAAATGCACGCTTCTTCCTTTGCATTTCTTCCCTTACCTTTTTATTTAGACACATTGGTTTTACTCTTTTACATTTATTTCCCATAGGAATGAACTTATATGTGTATGTTTCCAACATTTTAAAGACAGCCCACTTTTCTTCTGTATTGTTTCCTTCAAAAACTTTATCCCAGTCTATGCACTTTATAGACACCTTTAGCATATTACAATTTGCTTTTCTAAAGTTTAAAGTCCTAGTTGATCCCTTATACAGTTGCTTCTGGAAACTAAGTTCAAATGAGACTATGTTATGATCACTGTTTTCCAAGTGCTCCCTTACTTGAGAATTTGATATTACATCTACATTATTTGTTATTACTAGGTCCAGTATAGTCCGGTTCCTAGTTGGTTCCTCTACTATTTGGGACATGTAATGGTCTTTTAGCGTGTTCAGAAACCTATTTCCCCTTGCTGTACCACAGGTCTCTGTACTCCAATCAATGTCTGGATAACTAAAATCCCCCATAATTAAAACTTGACCTAGTTGCGTAGACTTTTCAATTTGCTGTAGAAATGGCTCTTCCTCAATCATACTAATATCTGGCGGTTTATAGCATATCCCTATCAGCAACTTCTCTGAGCTTTTCCCTCTACTGGATACAGACACCTTAATTTCTAGGTACATTAATGAAAAGATTAAAAAGTAGAAGTGAAAAGCGGGCGCATCACTGTTTAATCAGCAGAAAGATGACTACAGAACAAAACAGTGTCAAAATAACATTGTTTATAAAATAAATGTGAGATACTTATAAGGACACATGTAGAACCTTCAGGATGTAGAATGAAAGAAGACTATAGAAGGCAGCTGTTCAAAGATAAAAGAATTATCTTGTAGTAGGTATTTATCAGAGAGCAGAGAGTACGTGGAGAGATAAGCTAGAGGAAGTATAATGCACAATAAGTAGACTACTATAAGACAACTGTTTTCTAGTCGCAGGATAGTCACCGGTTTGCCTTTGTTGTCGTCAACAATGTTATGAAAAGAAGGAAACAGGAAAATAAACACAGACACAGATTACAATTAAACTAAAATAAAAACATACATAAATTGGATGTAGTCAGGTCGTACTTGTGACCATTTTATGTCATTATAGTCTGTGTTTGGTTGACAAAACACTACCTTAGGGTATATAGCAGTGTTGGCTAACCTGTGACACTCCAGGTGTTGTGAAACTACAAGTCCCAGCATACCCTTTCAGCAAAAAGCTGCTATATATTGACAATGCATGCTGGTACTTGTAGTTTCACAACACCTGGAGTGTCACAGGTTAGCCAACACTGGTATATAGTGTTTTTTTAGTGTCACAAACATGGGTACATGCAGAAAAGCACCCAACGCGTTTTGAGCTTGCGATAGGTCTTAGTCATGTACTATCGTTGCAGGTGTCGCTGTAGCTATGGGGCCCAGATGTGAAGGGGGCCTGTTAATGCTGGTTCATCTGCTGACGGGGCCCCTATCTGCTCTAGGGCCCGGCGATGGAAAATGTTGCCGCTGGAGATATATAAATAACAGCAGACACTTGATGGTCCAGAGAGAATTTATGTCAAACTGTGGTGACATAGGGCCTGATTCATTAAGGATCTTAACTTAAAAAACTTCTTATTTAAGTCTCCTGGACAAAACCATGTTACAATGCAAGGGATGCAAATTAGTATTCTGTTTTGCACATAAGTTAAAAAACAGACTCATCACTTAACTTATGTGCAAAACAGAATACTAATTTGCACCCCTTGCATTGTAACATGGTTTTGTCCAGGAGACTGAAATAAGAAGTTTCTCAAGTTCCTTAATGAATCCAGGCCCATAGAGGAGATCTGCACTCTCAGAATGGTCTTGAGGTAGTTAAACTTTTGTCTTTATTAGCTTTTGAAGCTTGTGATAGCTCTGTAAGGTTTGGCTATCGGACCAGTCACAAGCTGCATATCATGATGTTTCAAGCTTGTGATAACTCTTAGTCCTATGTGTATGAATCACAGCTATAAAAGCTCAAAATGCATTAGTGTATTTACTACAGTAGGTTCTTATAAACAAATAAGAAACTATACCTTTTAAAAGTTCTTCTTTCTCCTATGCATCATTCATTAGCTTCGCTGTCCCTGTGTTTAATGGGGCAGCATTGTCAGTGTTTATAGCATGTCCTTGGGTTACGTTAAAGTTTTCACATGAGCTACAATAATAGATTTTGTTATTCTTGTGCCCACAGTTAGCATCTGCTACTTCTACCTTTTATTATAAACATAAATCAGAAGCTTCACTTATCCTCCCAGGTTGCTCAGGGAATACAGCATAGGATGCATAATTGGCAACAATTTACAATAATTCCAGGAAAACTTTGCTGTTGGCCAGATGCATGTAACATCACAGAGTCTCAGCGTACCTTAGTGTACGGCATTCTACATTATGCCGCTCAGTGAACACAGTCATGAGTTATTTTGGTGTTTTATATTCTTACCTCTAATATAATTAACTTGTAAACCCCAAAGAAGAAGAATAGATAATGAAAATTACATATTATATACAGTATAATAGGAATTGTGTATGTGGTAGGTAATTTAGATTGTAAGCTTCAAAGTGTCAGGTAGTGATGTGAATGATTATATATCATCTGGACAGTGCTGCATAACATGGGTTATATAAATAAACAATAATAATAATAATACACTGTACAATAATAATAATAATAATAATAATAATAATAATAATACACTGTACAATAATAATAATAATACACTGTACTGTACAGTTTGTCAGTTTTAAAAATACAAAAAAATCATAGACAAATATATAAAAGCTGGACCTTGTGGACAGTTGGCAACTATGAGTCACGCACTCACCTGTGTCCTAGCTGCTTTGAGGCGTTCACTAGCTTTCCTCTAGCAAGCAAATATTTTTGTTGCATGTAACAGTGCACACATAATGATGCAACCATATGCAGGGCCTGATTATCCAGTAGGCTGACTAGGCTGCAGCCTAGGGCGTGAGGCTTTGGGGGAAGGGGGGGGGGGGTGCAAAATTATAACAGGCAGAGGCATAAACTAAATTTAATTTTAAAATATTAGAGAATAGTTGTACTACACCAGTGGGGCCAACCAGTGGCTCTAGAGCCTCATGCGTCTCTTTGAGCTTTGAAATGTGGCTCCTGGCCAGAAGCATCCACAAAGTATAGTGTTCCAGACGCCGGCAGGGGCAGATTGTAAAAACGTTCTGCTGCTCAACTGACAGAGAGTAGCCACAGTGTCACAAACAATCAAATCAGGGAAGAAGGAGTAGAGTGTATAGTGTGCTCTTCCTCCTTCATCTGCGCAGGCTCTCGCGGCTAAGGGTCGGAGGTGGGAGAGGTAAGTAAGGGGCATGTGAGATCTGATGGCATGTAAAGAGCCTGATAGGCATATACAGAGATGTAATGGTATTTCAGTAGATCTGATGGCATGTGGGGAGGTCTGATGGCATGTAAGGGACATGTAGGGACATCTGGAGGTTGTGGGGAGGCTCATGGGTATGTGGGGAGAGCTGATGGGCATGTAAGGGGCATGTCTGGAGGTCTGATGGCATTTAAGGGGCATGTGGGGAGGTCTCATGGCATTTAAGGGGCATTTGAGGAGGTTTCATGGCATTTTATTGGACATCTGGGGAGGCCTGATGGCATTTAAGAGGCATTTGGGGAGGTGTAATGGGCATGTGGGGAGGTCTGATGGGCATGTAAGGAGGTATAATGGCATGTGGGGAGGTGTGATGGCAGGTGGGGAGGTCAAATGGGCATGTGAGGGACATATGATGGGCATGTAAGGGGCATGTGGGGAGGTCTGATGGACATGTGGGAATATCTGGCAAGCATGTTTGGGGCATGTGGTTAGATTTGGTGGCATGTGGAGAGGCTGGTGTGCATTTAAGGGGCATATGGGGAGATCTGATTGGTATGTAAAGAGGTCAGAAGGGCACGTTAAGAAATCTGAGGTATTGTGGATGCCGTAGCAGTGTGAGCTACTGTGAAGAGCCTATAAATAGTCCTTTGAACCCTCCTCTTCTGGACACAGCAGCACAGTAAGAGCTGTGCAGTGCAGATTAGGGCTGATTTCATGATTATTCTGAACATTTTGCTGATGTGTTGGATATTTTCTTTTTTGCTTCGCAAGATATTGTAAATTGTGTTATATTTTCAATGTATGTGTGTAAGGTATGTATGCGTGTGTTTATACTGGGTATATGTTTATGCGCACACATATAAAGGGTAAAATTCACTCTCTATGGTTTCTATAGATATTTATTGGTCTCTGGTTGGCCACCCCGGTACTACACACTAAAAGAAAACATAAAATAAAAAGGTAGAAAGAATTTAATCTTAACGTATTTCCATAGTAGAGGCTGAAGACAATGTGTCATCCTTGGGCGGGCGCAAGGATAAACATTGAAGGGGGTGAAGGAAACAGGATTTTAAATTAAGGATAAGTTCCTTTTAACCTACCGTGTATAAGACTGGCGTACTAGATGAGGGGGGCACTACAAGTGCATTAGCCGGCCTGAACCCCTATTCAGGCCGTGGCCATATGTATGTATTCACATCTCCTTGTATACTTATTTGGTCCTTCTTATTTACTCAGCTGTTTCAGCGACAGGGGCCAGGAGCGACAAGGCTTAATTTATCAATTCACCCGGCCAGTCTTTGCAGATGTGCGCATACATAATCCAACTGATCGGTTCAGGCAGCCCAAGCTTGGGCTTTCACTTCCACTTAATGAATGGAAATAAATAGGAACTAAATGGACAAGAATCTTTACATATATTAGCCAATAAAAAAATGCTTTATTCTAAGAATCCTGAGGTGGCCACAGTGGAAAAAGAGATTGTGGCAGTGGGGAAACTTTCGCCAGCAAGACCCGGGGAATCACTTTGATAGTGATAGCACTGCTATCGCAAGCCATGACCCTGTGATAGATAGGGCGATAGGGCTTTTCTCAGTTTGATAAATAGAGCCCTATGAGTCAAGTAGGCAGACCTTAATTCTGTGACATGGCAGTATGGGTATCAACAGTAATAACCGTTCTGAATGCTCCACTGTGAGCCCAATATACTACATAAGCTCATGTTTGCTTGGGTCTCTCCATCCATTAATCTTGTACAATCCATCCTTAAGGCCTCTGCCTGATCTTCCTCTCTCACCACTCAACATCTGCTGACCAACTGTCACTCACCGGACCGTGAGTGCTTCTTCCCGGACATTTAGGAACCGTGGCCGGCCTCCATCCTGAGGGTCTGCGCATGCGCAGCCCTTTCCTACCCTTCAGTGTATGTCCCTTTATCTTAATTGGCAGATCAGGCAACACTCCCTATATTAAGCACCTGTGGTCAACACCACGTTGCCTGATCTTGGAGTCTCATTCCCCATGAGTCTCTGAAGGTGTTCCTGTGTTTCCTCGTTTATTCAGCGCTGCTGATTCCTGTGGTTTCCAAACCACTTCTACCTCTGTAGTTTCCAAACCACTTCTACTACTGTGGTTCCCATACCACTTCTACCATCAAGTGTATCATCGTGACTGTTAGCTGATTCCTATCCGCTGCCTCCGTGCACTACAGTCTTCTAAGCCACTTCAACTCTATCTCATATCATTGTGACTGTTTGCTGATTCCTATCCGCTGCCTCCGTGCACTTCAGCCACTCTCCACATCCACTCACCTGTTCATCATCAAGACTGTGAGCTGATTCCTATCCGCTGCCTCCGTGCACTACAGTCTTCAACTTGCAACTCGTCTGTGTTTCCTCATCGTGACTGTTAGCTGATTCCTATCCGCTGCCTCTGTGCACTACAGTCTCCAGCGTACAACTCGTCTGTGTTTCATCATCGTGACTGTTAGCTGATTCCTATCCGCTGCCTCTGTGCACTGCAGTCTTCATCTCATCTCTCCCGTGTTTCCTCGAGACTGCTGCTATTATTGCCATCCGCTACTCTCCGTGATCAACAGCTCCTGGTCTACTCTGCTCACCCGTGTTCCATCGCTATTTGCACCTGCTGGTTGCTACTGGTTACCTCCGTGTGTCCGCAGAGTCCTGCTGCTGCTGCCAGCGCTAATCGTCCATCTACTGCTGATCCGCTCTCCACGCCTTCCTGTGTTCCGCTGGTCTCTACCCGCCTGTCAGCATTGGATTCGTGTCTCATCCGCTATCCTGCTGCTAGACCATCACCATTCTCCTGGGTCCTCCAAGAGTCCAGTTCCGTGTTCTACCGATTCCTGTGGATTCGTGTCCCTGTTGGTTTACTTACCTGTGCGCTGCACCTACTAGACCTCTGCTTCATCCATCCAGGGACTTCTCATCCTGCCGGCCTCCTGCCGCTCAGGTATCGCTGCACTCCTGTCTGACTGCCTGCTTCTGAACCACGGTATGCATACTTCTCATTGACTGTGCTGGTGTATTGCATATCTTGCTGGACTGTGTTGGTTCTCCTCTGGAGTCTACTATCCGCTGAGTCTATTGTCATCATTGACTGTACTATCTTGTGCCGGATTACTTCAAGAGACTTTCCATATTTGCAGTGCTGTTCAGTCATTCATATATATATATCTATATTGTGCATATTACTGTGGATCGTGTTAAGGTGCCGTGTTTACCCTGTGTTGCAGTCTCTCCCCGTGCACCTCCTCACATATATATTCAGTGGTACAACTTGCTAGTAGCAGACCACTGATCCCTGTTTCCAGTATCACCTGTTCCAGTATCCTCTCACATAGCAGTGGTACAACTTGCTATCGCAGACCACTGACTCCCCGGATACCTCCACTTGGATTCCATTCCTTCACCCAGACAGCGGTACAACTTGCTATCCGCAGACCGCTGACTCTCATCACCTCCTCGTTTCTGTTGGACATTCCTCCTCACTATAGCAGTGGTACAACTTGCTATGGCAGACCACTGACTACCTTCACGTGTCCTTGTCCATACAGTTCCTCGTGTACTACTACCTCCATATTACCAGTGTTGCTAGTCAAAGACTTTCCTGAGCATCTCATCATCTGCTATTTCCTGTTCCGTGATCACCCTGCTACCAGAGTACCCTATTACCACCTACATTGCTCTGGTAAGCCTACCACCTGGTGATCCCTGGGTAAAGACTCCTAGTGCCCGTGACAGTAAGATCAGGCCATGACAGACCCAGATACGGAACCTACCGCTAAAGAGATGCTGCAGCATCTGGTCAGCCGTGTGGAGCAACAGGATGCCCGCCAACAGCTGTTACTTCAGTGTTATCAATCATTAACCTCCCAAGGAACATCTGGACAGACTGTGACAGCCACTACTGAGGCTCCTGTGCTTTCCTCCGTTTCCCCAGTGCCATCCCAGGTGTCTACAGCTTCCACGCTTCACCTGCCTACTCCGTCAAAGTACGATGGGGACCCCAAAACTTGTAGGGGTTTCCTTAACCAATGTTCAGTCCATTTTGAGCTCCAACCTCAAAATTTTTCTACCCATCGTTCCAGAGTGGCCTATCTTATCTCTTTGTTTTCTGGACAAGCCCTGGCTTGGGCCTCCCCTCTGTGGGAAAGAAACGACCCAATATTGCAAGATAGTGCCAAATTCATTTCTACATTCCGAAGTGTGTTCGATGAACCAGGTCGTGTGACCTCCGCTGCTTCCAGCATCCTCCGTTTGCGACAAGGATCTCATACAGTAGGCCAGTACGTCATTCAATTTAGGATCTTAGCCTCTGAACTTCAGTGGAACACTGAAGCCCTAGTTGCCGCCTTCTGGCAGGGGCTCTCCGATAAAATTAAAGATGCACTGACTACCCAGGAGCTTCCTTCGTCACTTGAAGATCTGATCTCTCTTTGCCATCGTGTTGATATGAGATTTCGTGAAAGAGAAGCTGAGAAAACAACTTCTGCTAAAGCACCTCTCCGTTCAAACCCTCAATTTCGTCCAGTTTCACCCTCTGTGATTCCCATGGAGATAGGACGTTCCAAATTATCTTCAGAGGAGAGGAAACGAAGAGTAAAGAATAGACTCTGTATCTATTGTGCTGATTCCACTCATATGCTCAGCTCTTGCCCTAAGAGATCGGGAAATGCCAGGCCCTAACTAGTTCTGGAGAGGTGAAGTTAGGGTCCCTGGAGTCCTCTCCATCTTCTATGAAATCTAAAGTCTGCGCTTTTGATGTTACGATTTCCTTTGCTACCAAAACCTTTGAGTCACAGGCATTGATTGATTCCGGAGCAGCAGGGAATTTTATTTCCAAATCATTAGTGCATCAATGGTCTCTACCAGTAATTACGTTAAAAACACCCATTACTGTGACGGCTATAGATGGATCACGTCTCATCAACGGTCTCATCACCCAGAGTACGTCTCCAGTAACACTTCAGATTGGTGCCCTGCACCATGAAGAAATATCGTTTTTAATCCTTCCAGTTACGACAAGTCCGATTGTCTTAGGCCTTCCATGGCTTCAGCGTCACTCTCCCCAGATTGACTGGCGCACTCCTCAAGTTACGTCTTGGGGGTCTGAATGTTACCATCGTTGCCTTTCCCAGGTTATTCCTCTCAAAGTACAGCAATCTTCCATCTCATCTTCCTCACCGGGACTCCCTCCTCAGTATGCTTCATTTACTGATGTGTTTGATAAAGCTCAGTCTGAACGTCTTCCTCCTCATCGTTCTTGGGATTGTCCGATCGACCTTCTACCTGGCAAGACTCCTCCCAGGGGCCGGGTCTATCCACTCTCGTTACCTGAAACTCAAGCCACATCTGAGTACATACAGGAGAACCTCCAGCGTGGGTTTATTCGACCTTCCACCTCTCCCGCTGGAGCTGGGTTCTTCTTCGTCAAAAAGAAGGATGGATCATTACGCCCTTGCATAGATTTTCGTGGACTCAATGCCATTACTATCAAGAATCGGTATCCCATTCCGCTGATCACTGAGTTATTCGATCGCATCAAGGGAGCCCGTATCTTTACTAAGTTGGATCTTCGTGGTGCCTACAATTTAATTAGAATTCGTTCTGGTGACGAATGAAAGACAGCGTTCAACACCAGAGACGGGCATTACGAATATCTGGTAATGCCTTTCGGGCTGTGTAATGCCCCCGCTGTTTTCCAAGGCTTCATCAATGAGATCTTTCGGGACTTATTATATGTATGTGTCGTCGTCTACCTGGACGACATATTGATCTTTTCACAGGACCTGCCTTCTCATCACCAACATGTGGCAGAAGTCCTCTCCAGGCTACGGAAAAACTCATTGTTCTGTAAATTAGAAAAATGTTCATTCGAATTGCCCCAGATTCCATTCTTGGGGTATATAGTTTCCGGAGTTGGCCTGAAGGTGAATGCTGTACTACATTGGCCCCAGCCAACTACTCTTCGTGCTATCCAGCGTTTTTTAGGTTTTGCCAATTACTATAGACGCTTCATTCAAGACTTTTCTTCCATTGCATCTCCTATTGTGGCCCTGACTCGGAAAGGGGCTAATCCTAAGCAATGGTCATCTGAGGCTCTCCAAGCCTTTCAAATTCTCAAAGAGTCCTTCGCCTCGGCTCCAATTCTTCGACAGCCTGATGTGACACTTCCCTTCTTCCTAGAAGTAGATGCCTCTAATGTGGGCTTGGGAGCCATTCTCTCCCAACGCTCGGAACAGCAAAAATTCCATCCTTGTGCCTTCTATTCTCGGGGTCTTCTGCCCGCAGAGAAGAATTATACTATCGGGGACAAGGAGTTACTGGCTATCAAAGCTGCATTAGAGGAATGGAGATACTTATTGGAAGGAGCTCGCCATCCGGTGACGATCTTCACGGATCATAAGAACTTGTCATATCTCCAGTCTGCCCAATGGTTGAACCCTCGTCAAGCAAGATGGTCTCTTTTCTTTTCCCGTTTTGAATTAATTATAACCTTCAAACCAGCTGCCAAGAACAAAAAAGCTGACGCTCTATCTAGAGCTTTTGTGACGTCCTCTGATGTAGAAGAGGTTTCCAGCCATACTATTCTAGACCCCAAATGTATCTCACTGGCTGCTTCATCCACCAAAATGCTACCATTTGGGAAGACCCTCGTGCCTCCTACTCTAAGGAGGAAAATCCTTTCGTGGTTCCATGCCTCCCGTTTTTCTGGACACGCCGGTGAACACAAGACCTTTGAGATTTTCTCTCGAAATTACTGGTGGCCTTCAATGAGGAGAGACGTCAAAGAGTTCATTGCTTCCTGTGAGTTATGTTCCCAGTTCAAATCCTCCCGCAGAACTCCAGCAGGGTTGCTGCGACCACTACCCATTCTGTCCAAACCATGGACCCATATTAGTATGGATTTCGTTACTGATTTACCACCTAGTAAGAATCATAATACTATTTGGGTGGTGGTGGACAGATTTTCGAAGATGGCTCATTTCGTCCCTCTGTCCGGTTTGCCTTCCTCGTCTATTCTGGCTGAACATTTCATTAAAGAGATCTTCCGTATCCATGGATGTCCGTCGGAGATTGTGTCTGATAGAGGAGTACAATTCGTTTCCAGATTCTGGCGAGCCCTTTGTAAAACCTTGGGCATACGATTAGCACTCTCATCTTCTTACCATCCGCAATCTAACGGACAAACTGAACGAGTCAATCAAGATTTTGAGACTTTTATAAGGATGTTCTCTTCAGCCAATCAAGACAACTGGGTAGAATTGCTTCCTTGGGCTGAATTCGCCCATAACAACATGTACCATGAGTCATCATCCAAAACTCCATTTTTTGTGGTCTACGGTCACCATCCGTCTTTTCCGGAATTTCCTGCCCTCCCGCCCACCCAAGTTCCTGCTGTGGTGACTGTTTGTCAGACCTTCAAAAATATCTGGTCTCAGGTCAAAACCTGTTTAAAGAAGACATCTAACAAATATAAGTCTTTTGCAGATAAGAAGAGGCGGGCTATTCCACCACTAAAAATTGGAGATCGTGTCTGGTTATCTACCAAAAATATTCGTTTGAAGGTCCCATCTATGAAATTCGCCCCTCGTTTTATTGGTCCATATAGGATCATTCAAATAATCAATCCAGTATGTGTTAAACTTCTTCTTCCTAAGAATCTTCGGATTTCCAATGCCTTCCATGTGTCTTTACTCAAACCTCTTATCATCAACCGTTTCTCAACTCCTCCCTCAGCTCCGCAGCCAGTTCAAGTTCATCAGGAGGAGGATTTCGAGATTACTGAGGTATTGGATGCAAAAATTTCGCGAGGAGTCCTCCGTTTCCTCGTTCATTGGAAGGGCTTTGGTCCTGAGGAGCGCTCTTGGATCAAAGCTGAAGATCTTAATGCTCCTGCCCTTTTGAAGAAGTTTTATTCCAAAAATCCGGACAAGCCCGGTTCCAGGCATTCTGTGCCCACCTTTAAAAGGGGGGGTACTGTCACTCACCGGACCGTGAGTGCTTCTTCCCGGACATTTAGGAACCGTGGCCGTCCTCCATCCTGAGGGTCTGCGCATGCGCAGCCCTTTCCTACCCTTCAGTGTATGTCCCTTTATCTTAATTGGCAGATCAGGCAACACTCCCTATATTAAGCACCTGTGGTCAACACCACGTTGCCTGATCTTGGAGTCTCATTCCCCATGAGTCTCTGAAGGTGTTCCTGTGTTTCCTCGTTTATTCAGCGCTGCTGATTCCTGTGGTTTCCAAACCACTTCTACCTCTGTGGTTTCCAAACCACTTCTACTACTGTGGTTCCCATACCACTTCTACCATCAAGTGTATCATCGTGACTGTTAGCTGATTCCTATCCGCTGCCTCCGTGCACTACAGTCTTCTAAGCCACTTCAACTCTATCTCATATCATTGTGACTGTTTGCTGATTCCTATCCGCTGCCTCCGTGCACTTCAGCCACTCTCCACATCCACTCACCTGTTTATCATCAAGACTGTGAGCTGATTCCTATCCGCTGCCTCCGTGCACTACAGTCTTCAACTTGCAACTCGTCTGTGTTTCCTCATCGTGACTGTTAGCTGATTCCTATCCGCTGCCTCTGTGCACTACAGTCTCCAGCGTACAACTCGTCTGTGTTTCATCATCGTGACTGTTAGCTGATTCCTATCCGCTGCCTCTGTGCACTGCAGTCTTCATCTCATCTCTCCCGTGTTTCCTCGAGACTGCTGCTATTATTGCCATCCGCTACTCTCCGTGATCAACAGCTCCTGGTCTACTCTGCTCACCCGTGTTCCATCGCTATTTGCACCTGCTGGTTGCTACTGGTTACCTCCGTGTGTCCGCAGAGTCCTGCTGCTGCTGCCAGCGCTAATCGTCCATCTACTGCTGATCCGCTCTCCACGCCTTCCTGTGTTCCGCTGGTCTCTACCCGCCTGTCAGCATTGGATTCGTGTCTCATCCGCTATCCTGCTGCTAGACCATCACCATTCTCCTGGGTCCTCCAAGAGTCCAGTTCCGTGTTCTACCGATTCCTGTGGATTCGTGTCCCTGTTGGTTTACTTACCTGTGCGCTGCACCTACTAGACCTCTGCTTCATCCATCCAGGGACTTCTCATCCTGCCGGCCTCCTGCCGCTCAGGTATCGCTGCACTCCTGTCTGACTGCCTGCTTCTGAACCACGGTATGCATACTTCTCATTGACTGTGCTGGTGTATTGCATATCTTGCTGGACTGTGTTGGTTCTCCTCTGGAGTCTACTATCCGCTGAGTCTATTGTCATCATTGACTGTACTATCTTGTGCCGGATTACTTCAAGAGACTTTCCATATTTGCAGTGCTGTTCAGTCATTCATATATATATATCTATATTGTGCATATTACTGTGGATCGTGTTAAGGTGCCGTGTTTACCCTGTGTTGCAGTCTCTCCCCGTGCACCTCCTCACATATATATTCAGTGGTACAACTTGCTAGTAGCAGACCACTGATCCCTGTTTCCAGTATCACCTGTTCCAGTATCCTCTCACATAGCAGTGGTACAACTTGCTATCGCAGACCACTGACTCCCCGGATACCTCCACTTGGATTCCATTCCTTCACCCAGACAGCGGTACAACTTGCTATCCGCAGACCGCTGACTCTCATCACCTCCTCGTTTCTGTTGGACATTCCTCCTCACTATAGCAGTGGTACAACTTGCTATGGCAGACCACTGACTACCTTCACGTGTCCTTGTCCATACAGTTCCTCGTGTACTACTACCTCCATATTACCAGTGTTGCTAGTCAAAGACTTTCCTGAGCATCTCATCATCTGCTATTTCCTGTTCCGTGATCACCCTGCTACCAGAGTACCCTATTACCACCTACATTGCTCTGGTAAGCCTACCACCTGGTGATCCCTGGGTAAAGACTCCTAGTGCCCGTGACACCAACTCTGAAAATCCCAACGCTGATTTCCCATAACCTACAGAATCCAATTCAAACTACTCACCCTCACCTTCAAAGCTCTCAGAAATGCTTCCCTCTCATACATATCTGACCTGGTCATGATATTCTCACCCTGCTAGATATGCCTGTAACCTGCACCTTACTTCCTCTATTATAGCCTCCATTTCTCACAACAGTTTTCAAGACTTCTCCCGTGCTGCCTCTCAAATATGGAACTCCCTACCCTGTCTGACCAGACTCTCCCCCAAATTTCAGTCTATCAAGCACTCTCTCAAAATGCACCTCTTCACTCTAGCCTATCCTACCCCAACCTGATATGTTGACATGCGCACAGACATGATCAACATGTTTCTTCCTATAGTTATTATGAGGAGCTTTGCTAAGCAATTTAATATGGAGAGGGAATGCTGGACACAGTGTGGGGAAGGACACTTTTAAATGTGCTTTAGTAATTGTGCTCCAAATTACGTAAAAATCTCTTATCCAGAAAACTCCAAGTCTCATGCATTCCAGATAACAGAACCCATACTTGTATGTATGTATGTCAAACAAAATCGAACTAGACGTCAAGTTAATATTGAATTGTCTCGTTCTTGAACACAAGTGTTGTGAGCTCCATAAATGTGTCTATCATAGCATAAAATATAAAATCTTGTACGTATCAAAAGAAAATATTGTTAAGCACTGTTTTATTTGTGTATCCTGACTGAATGTTGTTTATAGCTGCTAGTAAAATTATATACCTGGTGGTCAACATGTGAAAATAGACTAAACATTCAGAACTTTTGACATCTTCTAAGCTGCAAATGCATTATACTTTATATCGAGTGAGTCTTAAAGAAGAATTCCATCCAAAATTAAAAAAATAACTTACATGGATGTAAAATGCTTTACTTACTTTTGGCATAGCGTTACCCCAATCATGAAGGCTCCAATGGTCCAATCCTGAGACCCTCTCTCCTACCAATGCTTGCCTGATTCAAACAGGGAGCATTATTTTTCAAGGGGGTGTGGGTGGGGGGGGGGGATAATTGACAACTCCGGGGAGGGGGGGCATTGACAACTCGGGGGAGGGGGGCATTAACAACTCAGATGTGTTTTTGCAAACAACTGCCTTAGTTGAGAAAGGAGTGCCTCTCTGGGTCACAAGAAACTTTCCGGGGGCCCACCAGACTGGGGTAAAACAACAACAAAGGTAAGTAGAATTTTATGATTATTGTTATAATTTTTTAACCTGGATACAACATATTACTCAGCGTAAACAGTGAAGAGTTTTCTATTTTCTTTTCTCTTAATTAACATTGGGTGGAATTACCCTTTAAATTAAATATGAGCATTCTTACACCTATGTGACTCTAGACTTCTAACATTACTAATTTGTCCTGATTAAAGGGTATATTTAACAAACGGAAAAAAGCCCTAAATTTGTTGAAAACCAGAAAGCTGATGATTCTCAGCTGCGCCAGTGACATTTTATTGCTAAACCAGACGATATGTGACCCAACTGGTGAAATTTTATTGCTGAACCGGGAGATATGTGATAGAATATCTTCCATATTACCCAACCTTATTAAATAGACCCTTAAAAGTGGGAACATGAAAATTTTGTTTTGAAAAATAAACTCTCATCCAAACCCAAAAACATTATCACCAAACATTATGTTGCTCAACTTTGTACATTTGTCCTCTAAATATAATGTAAAAGATTTCACACTTTGATTACTGATGTTTCCCTAACATTGTTACTCAGCAAAAACAAACCTAAGGAACATTGTTAAAGTGGTTACATCATTTCTGAAGTTTCAGAGGAAGTGAGGATGACAGTGCAGGAAGAAGTGACCAGCACACATTTATATAGTAAATAATTAACAATAATGGGAAAGGAAGCACTAGAAATGCCCATCTGCCAATTAATGACTAAGTAGAGAATTAAAGACTTTGAAGAGATGATGTAATATTTTGTGAAGTTTAGTTTTAATGTGTCATAGTAAACAGTACGTGTAATTTGTACTTCTCAATATATCAAATAGCCAGAAAAGATAGAGTAAATGTATAATACACCATAAAACAAAGATTATTTTTATAGACTCCAAGACACAAAAAACATAAATCACAGTGAACTATATATGAGAAGAAAGGACACACATGGCAGAGGCAGTAAATGAAATGTTTATAACAATCTATGCAACAGACCAAGAAATAACTTGTATAAAGTGATTTTCATCTCATTAATAATTGCGGTCCATGAAATTGGTGAGACATAAATGTCGGTTACACACAGATAGATCAGTCAAGCACATATGTTGCTTTTACGTACCTCCCAACCATGTCGACCCTTGAAACGGAACAGATACTGGAAGGGGGTGTGGACAGATCACGATGGAGAGCGTGGTCATATCACGATGGAAATGTGGCCACGACCCCAGAGCTGGTAAATTTTAGCCCGGAGGGTGGGCGGTGGGGGGGGGGCAAGACTCGATTTAGCAGCCTATTAAGAACATTTTAACGGAAAAAAATACAGGTGGCCCAGTGACCCAGCCCAAGGTAGCCCATACTTGCCAACTCTCCCGGAATGTCAAGGAGACTCCCGCATTTTGCGAGAGTCTCACAGACTCCCGGCAGAGTGTGGCAATCTCCCGGATCTGCCCACTTCCTAGTGAAGTGGGCAGAATTAGGTCCCAAACTCTACGATTCCCGGTGAATCGCGGCATTTGGCCCCGCCCCCGCTGTCAAATGACGCGTTTGCGTCATTGCGTCACAGGTATGGTCCAAAATGACGCGCATTTTGGAGCCCCGCCCCCCATCATGCCCACCTGCCCCGGCAGGCTCTTGGAAACCAACTTTCTAAAGTTGGTAATTATGCCCCTGCCCTTAACCCTTCCTTCCCTTCCAAATATCCATCCATTGTTGCTCGCACCAGTGGCACGTGAGCGCGCCACATGTTCAGCGTTGTGCTGTTATGCAGAGCAGCACTGAACAGGACACACCTTCCATCTTTCTGATCCATATGATAAAGGTGCCCACCCAGAAGACAGTGGGACAGAGCCCTCAAATCGTGACTATCCCACCTAAATCAGGGCAGCTGGGAGGTATGCTTAGGAAAGTACAAGTAACAGGGGAATTTTAATGTGGAGACATAAAGTGGTTTTGGATTACAAAAAGAGAAATAGTTGAAATTTTTAGTAAAATTGATTAAGGTAAAAGTGTGCTGGTACCTGTCAAACTGGTGTGGTGACCCCTATCCCTCATGGCTAGTGATCCTCAGTAACTTTAAAGAATTTTAATAAAATATGCCCCTGTATTACTCGCCGCAGATCACATAATGTTTTGCATTATTTTAAATTTAATCTAGCAGTGCTGATAACTTCTCAAAGTTTCATCTAAAATCTGAGTTTGGCAATTTGCAATAATCCAAATGACAGTCATTAAAATGTAAATAAGTAAAAGAAGGCACGTTGTGCCTCCCTTAATAGAACAAATGTGGTTGGGGTTCATCTCATCCTGCAATCACCTCCACCTCCCAGAGGGGGCAGCTAGTACATCTCCCCAGTGGCCCCACTATGCTCGGACCACATTGCATTATAGGAAGAGGCTCTTCTCAGAGTTTCCATAGCAACTGTCATTTCTCATTTGCTGCTCGTTGCTGAATATCACCAGGGTAAATCTCACAGCTCATCTCTATTCTCTGCCGCTTGTCACAGGGATATCACCTGTTTAGTAAACTACCATTTGTATAAGTGGTAAAGAGAAGCTATCTGCGGCAAGACGATGCTGGGTCAAACTCATCGTACAACACAGGTCAATGCCCCTTTAAGTTGTTTTACAAAGTAATATAACTTTGAGTACATTGCTTTTTGGTGAATGTGTTTTCTGTTTGCTGTTGCTGATAAAAACATCATATTTTGTATAACCTCCGCATTCCCTTATGATAGGATGCATTGATTTATATGAACTGAACATATAGGTAGAGAACAGGAGGTGGTTATGTAATGCTCAATTTTCTGCGGGAGTTTACAGTTATCTGCAGTGGGGTTTAATTGGCCATCAGGGAAATTTTGCAAACAGTGTTTTCCTCTTATTATTTTTTTCCTCAGAGTAAGTGTAGTTTTATGTACTACAGAGGGATTTAACATTACCTTTCATTATTTTTTCTAGGGGATGTAAAAGAACTGAACCGCTGAAAAAAAAATGTTTTGACCTTCTGACTCTTCAGTAATTCAGTATATAAAAGTGTTGCAGTATACGGTGACTCCATTTATTGGCCAAATTTGTTGCTAGATTTTCCACAGACATAAGATCAAAATCTTTCCTACATCTGGGTGAAATGATTTTGTAACAAGCCATTATTTTCCATTCCTGCTTGAACAAAGTCTGTGTTAGGGGTTAGTCTCGTATCAATTAGGGTCATTTACAAAGCTGCAATTATAAACTTGAAAAAATATGTGGAGCGCAAATATTTTTGCGAGCATATCTGTGTACATTGTACGCATATGTACGTACAGGTCACGTTTTTTTTGCAGTGCCTCAGTGCACCATCTTGGATGGACCATTTGTGGCATTGTGGATAGTGGGGATAATAAAAATAAAAAAGTCCTGCCTGGCTATCTTATAATTACATTTTTTTTCTCAAAATACTGCATGTTAGAATCTATTTTTTGTCTTCATTAAGTCATGAGAGTAAGGACTGTTTTTATATCAAATGCCACATTTATGCAGTTTAATCTATAAATCTGTCCCCACATTTTAAATTTACCTCCCCCAATGCTCAATGCAACATGGTCTTGCCCAAAGTTACTCCTATTTTATGCTTTGCTCTCCTTAATGACTCAGGCCCTATGTGTCCAATTAACTATAAATGACGAAACCCAGTTTCAGCCACTCCAAGTGCCCTTACCATGCTATCCAGCCAGAGGAGACACAGAGAACATTTAGCGGCTCCTCTGGTTGGTCCGCATGTTGTAGATGGCAGGACTGGTATTAGTTCCTGCCTGTGACAAGCTGGCTGTAATGGGGTTCCCCTGTCATAGACATCTATACCAAGATAAGAAGAAAACAAAAAATAATACAGAGCAAGTGGTGGTTCCACCCCTGAAGGGCAAATCACATGACTTGAGCACACAGAGAGGCTTCTGGTCAATGGGAGTACATGTCAGGATACTTAAGTGCAAGTAAAAAGTTGGATGAAAACACTGTTTCATATTGTTTGATACCTCAGTTTTACCAATGGGTTTGACAGAAGCTTCGCATCCCTAATCTGTGCAATATCTAACTTGCAACTTTCCAAGAACCCTTGACGGTCTGATCACCTTATGCAGTATGGCTGATATATGTTTCAGGGAGCAAAAATTAGCTCTGGTCCATCTGCCGAATAGTTTTCAGCAGCCTTATGATGAGTCCATTTATGTACATTTCTGAGGAAGAAGGGACCCTAAGCTTATGTCTCTAATCTAGGACTAAGGCTCACTCTGCTAATTAATGCCCTTTTAAGTGGGGAAACCTAAAAAAAAAAAAGCTACCCCATTAATAAAAATTATTTCAATTTGTCAGTCAAGGTTAATGTGTTTTTTATTTGTAAAACACTTCTGTTAGCTCTTCCTGGATTCTGGAGTTGCTGCTACAAACTCGCTTACTCAAGTGGGCATTGTACATAAAGAGCAAGTCTCCTTCCTTATTATTCCTAAAGTCCCTAATCTGCTGCTTTGAGACCAAGCATGGCTACATAAACATACTGCAGGTCTTGATTACAAATTCATATTTTTAGTAGTATTCCCTACTTGGCCACTATATTCTGATAATGACCTTTGTCTCTCCACATCACTTGGCCCCACATTTTAAACCCCCTGCCCCCCACAACCTTGAATCTTACAAATGGTTCTTCAGAACTCACCTTTTCACATTATCCTACTCCACCACATCTTAAAATAATTTCCTCCTCACACTCTACCTGCCCCTTCCACTCCGTTACTTCCTTCGCTATTCTTTACGTTTGCCAGTCTGCTCCATCCTAAAATAAACTGCCTCCTCTCACTCCTCGTACCTCCCTTCTGGCTTCCCTCCACCACTCTTGTCTCTTAATTTGTGTTGCTTGTTCGGCGCTACAGATTCTGTGGCTATTCTTGCCTATCACTGGTTAATTAAATTCTCAATTGACTTCAGCTCGTAGGTCTTAAAGCCGCATAATGCCATGTCATCTTTGGTTCTTACTAAAAGATGGGAAAACCCTCCGGAAACCCCCTGAAAACAATCTCTGCTCCATACACTAAGAAAAAGCATTTATTTCCAAGATCTAGATCAATCTTACCCATTCTTTTTAGAGATGTGTACATGATTGTTTGAATTTGGAGCTGGAGAAATTTGCTACTTTGAGTTAATTGCTAACAATAAACATTAATCATATTCATGACTCCCCTGACAAACCCCCATTTTCATTGTATAGAATACACATCCTAAACTCCTTTATCTTTGTATGAATTTCTAACAGCCATAGGCAATGCTACTGCTTGTCATAATTATTAAAGTAATTTCATCGTTTTCCAATAAGCATTGTCTTTGCGATTTGTGTGGTTCCAAAGTACAAGCAATTTATTTAGCAAAAGCAAAAGTATAACAGTTCAATAAATAAGTACAGGCGATGATTACGCTGCGCGGTGCTGTGCTCTGCTGGATCCAGCTACAGCCCTTCAGTCCTGAAGACTGTGGTCAGAGTGACTGACTAGCTGGTTCCAGGGAGCAATATATATATACATTTGGTGTTACAGTAAATACAATACAGATGACTTGACGAGTTTCCATAGGTTCAGGCTTCAGGAAGGTCCAGTGTAATGCAGTCCATAGGTCAGTTCAAACAACACCCTCCAAGAGTGGGGGTCAGCTTTCCAAGGGTGGGGTCAGCTCTCCAGATGATGAATACTAATGTTCCCGCCAATAACTAGTTTAACCTGGTCTATTAGCATTACACAGACAATATCATTCTAATCATTTATTCCCTATCATCCATAACTAGCATACGCAAGAAGCGATCATTTAGGCGAATGAACCTGATGCGAATAAATAGAGGATTAGAACGATACCAGACATGACATGTTTCCTATGACCTGAACCTTAGATCTCACTAACATGTACATATAACCTTATAATATTTAACTATAAACCAAATAACATCTTGCTCATAAACAACTGTGGATTGGAACTATTATAAATATGAAGCATATATAAGTTAATGTGTAAGTGCGAGTATATGCGTGCGTTATTTATCGTGCGATTGCGCCATGACATGTGGCGTACTGAGCGCAATCGCGCGGTAAAACAATATTAATATACTTTCTTTCATCCAATTATTCGACTTTGACATAATAATGACAAATA
Organism: Mixophyes fleayi; assembly: GCF_038048845.1. NCBI lineage: Eukaryota > Metazoa > Chordata > Amphibia > Anura > Limnodynastidae > Mixophyes > Mixophyes fleayi. Next base: position 36,571,261 of record NC_134403.1, on the reverse strand, counting down.
AAGATTGAAGATCTGCTCCAGAGCAACCTGAAGATAAAGTCTGTACTGCATTTGCCAGGACACTGAGCCCTGGATTCTTGGTTGCTGGTCCATTGCCTTGCTCAGGGCCGGATTTACCACTAGGCAACCTAGGCAATTGCCTAGGGCCCATCAGTCCCCAGAGGGCCCTCCCAGGACCGGTGGTGAGACCACCCTTTAAAAATGGGCCGCTACTTATGGGCCAGTGCTATATGCTTGCCCTCCGGGCTAAAGTCTGCCAGCCCCTGAATAGGGATATATGTTATGCTAAAAAACTATAGTGCTATGGATTTTTTTCAGGGAGGGGGCCCCAAACTAGTATCTTGCCTAGGGCCCCATGAGATCTAAATCCGGCTCTGGCCTTGCTTGTCTGCCCCTGGCACAGTTATAGTCTGAGCTGCAGTTTTTCAGAGAATGCAACCAGTGACTTCCCATTTAAAATCCACAAAGACACATGCAGCTTTTCAATCGACTCTATGGAAACTTTCTGGGAGAATCAGTTTTCTTGGCACTGAAATGCTGCATCTAATCCAGAAAGGTTTGATGGAGAAGACAAGTATGTGCTGGAAAGAGTTATTGATTCAAGAATGTTTCTTAGTGGAGAAATCTTGGTAACCTAAAGAAAAGGGTAATGCTCCAAAAGAGAATTCCATCAACTTTGGCTGAACAGATCTTTAAAAGATGTCTTGAAGTTAACTTGCCTGGGGTCTTGAATCCTGAGTTCTGCATTTCTAGTCCATGTCTTGCTTGTCTACCACTGAGATAGTTATTAGTTAAGCTCTTGTGAGAGTGCTCCCAAGTATTTGTAATTACTCAATGAACTTCACATTTTCCTAATCAGTGGCCAATCAGTACAAGCTCTGTATTACATAAGCCCAGCAGCTCCCCTTGCTTGATTATTGTGTTTTCTAACTGTGATCTTGAATATTGACCTCTACTATTTGTTACCTGTGTTACCAGTTTTTCCTTGCCGATGAATCTTCTTGATTACCTGTGTTCTGACTGTGGCTTGTTCAGATAAGACCACACTGACCTTGACGTGGTCCTGATTCTTTCAGCTCTAGCAAACTGGACTCCTTTTCCAATAACAAAAGAAGAGAAGCATCAGACTAAAAGTGTCTTCTATGAAATGTTTCCCATGATACATTGGTCCTTACAAAAATTTCAGCATCCTGTTCCTTCTATTTTTCAGCGGCCATGTGACCGCAAATTACAGACCCCTGTGATTCTGCTCCTGCAGGAGCAGGTCCTGTTGGTTTGCGGATGTAGACTTGCATTCTGGAGGTAATAATCCTTTATAAGTCCAGGCCTGGTACCACCTGGCACCATCTAAAACATCCTGTTTAGCTGATACTTGCACGTGATTTTGATTGACTGTTGTATACCTTGATCCTGAGTCTGATTGAGTTCTGCCTGCATCGATCTTTGCTTTGGACCTGAGCAGTCTTCTGTTTTTGTGATTTTTGTGCTCCACTGCCCAACTATTGTGCACCTGTACCTGTTTTATTAGGAATTGACTTCTCCTTTCTGTTTTTCTGGTGTTCTATCTGCTCTATTAGTGAACATATTGGACTATGTGCTCAGGACACATGCTATACATTACAATACATTTGCTCAGCATAGTGGGCAGGGGGAGGAGCTTCAGCTTTTCAAAACTGGAGGACTTTCTCCTGTTCTATGCATTAAATCTGCTTGGCTGGGAGGAGGCCATTGAATGCAGCAGATGATTTGATGGTCATATGATCTATCCAATAAGATTTCACACTCAGTATATATCTCCAAATATGTGCATTTAGAATCTTCCTCCTTAACTCCAGCGCTAAGCAGATGCAGCTACACATTTCCTCCATCAGCACTGCAGGTATACCTTACACATAATGTAGACCTGCAGGGGCAAACACAGGATTTGTAGAGGGGGGTTTCCACACCACGCCGCCAGTGGGTGTGACCTTACACATAATGTAGACCTGCAAGGGCAAACACAGGATTTGTAGAGGGGAGTTTCCACACCACACCGCCAGTGGGTGTGACCAGCATGCATGGGGGCGTGGCTATAATTTTAGACAGTGCTTGGGTGCTTTCCAACTCTTCCTATCCCCCTAATATACACGGGCAATGCTGCATGCACTACTGTTAGGTGCGCACAGCTCTCCCTTTTCAAGCAGAGCCGTGTGAAGCGGGGGCAGGGTCCAGCCACCTCAATTATACAGTGCCCCAGGCTTGGAGATGGGTTTCCAGGCACTAGGAAACCCCCCCTCGGTTTGCCTATGACCTGCAGAATTAGTTCAAATAGGTGATTTTGAGGTTCCACTACTTGGAAGAATAGCAATTGTAATAGCAATTACCACTAAAGTTACAATATTGTCTTCCAATATTCAACAACACAAAGGGCTAGATTTACTAAGCTGCGGGTCTGAAAAAGTGGGGATGTTGCCTATAGCAACCAATCAGATTCTAGCAGTCATTTTGTAGAATTTACTAAATAAATGAAAGCTGAAATCTGATTGGTTGCTATAGGCAACATCCCCACTTTTTCAAACCCGCAGCTTAGTAAATCTAGCCCAAAGTCTTGACTGGTAACAAAATTGCTTTGGAATATTCAAAATAAAAATTGTTTATGGTTAGATGTTTACTGTTTAACTTCTGCATAGAACAGATGCAATTATTTCTCTGATTCTAAAGTTGACAGTTATTATTTTGTTATGGTATTCTTGGACTATTATCATCAGGGGCTGGCTAGACTAGGGGCCGGTCCCATCGTGGGCAACCTTGGGCTGGGTTAATAGGCCACCTGCATTTTTTTACCCTTTAAAATGTTCCTAATAGTCTGCTCAGTCTTTTCCAGCCTTTGCCAGCCCTCCCCAGATTATCATATACAGACCTTGCAGCATTGGATGTTCTCCTAGAGGACTGTATACAAGCCACAGGAGCTTTATGTGCAATAACTAATTGGAGATAACAATTTAAGCAGATGGAGTTATTTAAAGGCTCAATTCACTGGATTAAAGGAGAAAAAAATCAAATCATCATTGAATTCCTTTTATGAATGGGTTCTGCACTGTTCTCTTATTTTTTGTTTGACTAGTATGGAAGTGACTGTACAGTGAAACTGTCTTATCTTATCTATAATCTACTGAATTGTTTGTTCACTATGTCATTTATTTTCTTTCTCTCACACAACCAACCACGTTTGTCTTTTCTAACTGCATTGAACTGCATGGTTCTAGGATTAACTTATAAAATGATAATAATAAGAGTAATATTAAATATAACATTCACTAAACAAAAACAACATTTACATCTGCAGCAAGAGGAAGTGAAATAATTTGTTAATTTAGGGCTTGATTCATTCAGATGTAACTCTCGTTTTTTTATTTGCGTATAATGTGCACAGTTACTTTGCTCATGCCCTGACCCAGACCACATGTCACAGAACGCAGCATTGTACAATCATATTTGCCAACTCTACCGGAATGTCCGGGAGACTCCTGGATTCCGGGTGGGTCTCCCGGACTCCTGGAAGTGTGTGGCAGTCACCCGCATCTGGCCCACTTCCTAGTGAAGTGCTCATAATTAGGCCCAAAATGGCGCGATTCCCAGAGAATCGTGTTTACAGAGGCACGATTTTCGGAGCCACGCCCCCCACACGCCAACTAGAAGAAGTTGGCAAGTATGCGTACAATTCACCAGGACCCTTATGACAGGGAGGGAACTGGGTGGGGAAGGGTGTATGCCCATAGTCAATGTACAGTACATGCCAGTCTTGAGCGCACGCAGCAGCATCCTATTCAAGTTCTTGGCATCTCTAAGCTACTTGTTTTTCAGCCGTATCTCTTGCTCCAGCTGCAGGTCTAGTCTAAGTTCCGATTACTAGTGGTGATGGCTGAGTATACATGCTAGAACATGTGTTTGCAATCAGGTGCAACTGTAAAAATTAATTTTATGTACAGTAGACATTAATGACATCCTAATGTTTTCATAAAAAAAAGAAATACTAGAGGTGAAAATACTAGACATGAACTATTAAGCAGTTACAGTGGGCCTGAGTCATTAAGGAGACCAAGGCAAAAAAAGGAGTACAGTTGATCCTGGACAAACCATGTTACAATGCAAGGGGTACTAATTCGTTTATTATTTTGCATATAAGTTAAATACTGACTGTTTTTTCATGTAGCACACAAATACTTCATAGCTTTATTTGTGCACTGAAATTTAAAGTTGATTTAGGACATGCCCTATCCCAACTATAAATCTGTCCCCACATTTTAAATGTATCTCCCCTTCCAATGCAACATGGTTTTGCCCAGGTGCAAAGTTACTCCTTTTTTTTTTGCTTTGCTCTCCTTAATGATTCAGGTCCAATATGATTAACAGCAGTATGCACTGCAACATTGCAGCAATTTAGTATTTGAAGTGATGATTTTGCTATCACATGCTAAAAAGATCTGTGCTCTTTTCATTGTGCATTAAGTAAAAAAATCTTTTGTGCATATTGTCACTTTGACATATCTTCAAGACCATGTTTTGAATGCTCGATGCTTTGCCGTGATAGGGAAAAAACAGTATTTAGCATAATTTCATTCATATTTTTGACAATATGTTTTATTTTGTGGCAATACGTCATACTTGCCAACTCTCCCGGAATGTCCGGGGGACTCCCAAAATCCGGATTGGTCTCCCAGACTCCCGGGAGTGCAGGCAAGTCTCCTGCATCCGGCAAATACCTGGCCAAAATAACACGATTCACGGTGAATCGCGTAGTTTTGGCCCCGCTCCCCCACATCAAATAATAATTTCTCACGTGGGGGGCGGGGCCAAAATGGCGCGATTGACCGCACCCCCCCCCCCTCTCCCAGACTTTGGTGCCTAAAAGTAGGCAAGTATGCAATATGTTTATTGTCATAGTCATACTAGTGAAATATAAATTTATACCACCAAGTTGATCTGATCTGTATCTGCCGTGGTCGGGTGAAAAAAATTGTATAATTAAGTGTTTTTATGCATTATACATAAACATAAGCTGTTAAACAAGTATTTGTGGTGCAGTATAAGCTATTGAATTTTTTTTGTTTTGCTTACAGTTTACATTAATGGGGTTGTTCACTTTAGGACTACCGCCCATCTTTGCTGCATACACCCCACTGTAGTGAATTTCCATCATAATTTTTTGCCAAGTGCCGCTCAGCATCGTGGGCAGAGGGAGGAGCTTAAGTTTTTCATGCTGAAGCAGATTTTTCTGCGCATTCAAGATACTTTGGTGGGAGGAGTGTAGCACCTATTTGGATGGCCGTGTGATCTGTCCAATCAGGTTCCACGTTCAGCATATACCTCCCATCATGTGAATTTTGAATCTTCCCAGTCTCCATCAATGAACAGATAAAGCTACACATTTTCTCCATCGACAATATTACTGTGGCTGTTATAAGTTAACGGGTACAAGGTAAAGAAACTCCACCATTGTGTTACACTGTGGATCACTTAGGAAAAAAAACATGTTTAATCAAACACTGAACAATGACTCAATGAATAATTTGGTTAGCACTTCTGCCTTACAGCACTGGGGTCATGAGTTCAATTCCCGACCATGGCCTTATCTGTGTGGAGTTTGTATGTTCTCCCCATATTTGCGTGGGTTTCCTTTGGGTGCTCCGGTTTCCTCCCACACTCCAAAAACATACTGGTAGGTTAATTGGCTGCTATCAAAATTGATCCTAGTCTGTCTGTCTGCGGGATGTCTGTGTGTCTGTCTGTGTATGCTAAGGAATTTAGATTGTAGGCTCCAAGGGACTGATGTGAGTGAGTTCTCTGTACAGCGCTGCGGAATTAGTGGCGCTATATAAAATAAATGGCAATAATAATAATGATAGAAAAAAAAAGACCAAATTTTATTTGAAGTATTTATTTTTCCCTTTACGCAAGTCATCGAAGGCCACGAGACAAAACATTGCTAGAACTGTAGGGCAGTGGAGCCGGGGAGAATGTAAGACAATAGTACTTTATTTAAGGAGTGCTGTATGGATAGAATAGTCAGTCATCGACATGGATGGCAGAGGTTAATACAGCAGGGGAATTCTAACATTTATGCAATTGATCTCAAGCCAGGAACAGCCGTCTGGCCAAATGGGTGTAACGAGGATTTAAATCAAGTATAAGGACCTCAGACAATGCAGGTCAGACAAGTCACACCACTCATCACATTCAATGTGTCTGTGTTTAAAATGGGAACAACCTCAGTCTTGCAATAGTCTGTATACAGGCGCTTCTACAGGCTGTGTAACTATACGCGCTCCAACAATTCTGATGTACACATTTTCCATATACTCAGATCCTCAGGCCATTGATACCTCTAGGTGATGGTGTCTGCTCTCCTGACATTTTCAGTTAAATAGACTATACAGATTGAGCAGATTGTATGGCAGGGAACAGAGAACCATCGCTTAGAAGTGAGTTGAAATGATCTGGGGACAGATCTCTGAAAGGTTTAGCTGTGAATAGCTCATAATATATGGGTGAGAAAAAAATATTGGTGCCATGATACATTGAACGGCGCTTCATCAGTATGTTTGCACATTTTTATTATTTACTTGTTTTTTTAAACATGCTAACAATTTATAAGCTTTTTTGGAATAACATACTGTATGCATGGGGGAGCATATTTAAAACAGATTTTTGTTTAATCCCTAATGGGAATTTACTCATGTAGACTCAAAGGGGCATATTCAACTGTTCCAAATCCCAGCGGAGTTAAAACTAGTACCGTTATTACGGTAATAATAAGCTGGATTTCAGCTCGCGGCTCAGGGAGCTGCGAGCTGAAATCCAGCTAGAAAACTACCGTAGTAACGGTATTTACGCGCACTATGAACGTAATGACGGTAATAGTACACTCATCTCGAGATTTTTGGCGTTTCCGCCGACAATTGAATATACCCCAAAGACTCCAAACATTCCAACTTTGGAAGGCTGCGAATCGGAACATGGATGTGGCCTTATTTTAACGGGAACATGATTATATCACAATGGGCAAGCCCGCACCCCCCAGAGGTCTTTTGAAAAACTAGGCTGCCCGTTACCCTCCTCCTCTTCACTCCTAACACCCATTAATTGCCACGTGCGCCAGTGCACTGCTGATCGTCCGTGCAGAGTAGTAGTGACATAGCTTCCAACTGTTCTGATTGGGACAGCAAGACAGAGTCCTCAACACGGGACTGACCTGGCTATAATGGGACAGTTGGGATACTCTAATAGTATTCTCCTCTGAAACAAGCTGGATTCTGCAAAATGACATGTTCCATCCAAGCGCTCACAATATTGCCCTGCACTAAACCTCTGCTCAGGAGCAATTGCTTTGTATTCCTTCTTAGTTCCCGTAAGCGATTGGACTCAACCTGCCAATTACGGAATGAAGCTTGTTTCCGAGGAGAATGTAATCTACATGGAGACATGAAAATATTGCAAGTATATTTTTAACTAAACTATGTCCTTCCGATCTGATCTACTTATTTTCTACTCCATTTCTTCGTCTGCACGATGCAATCCCCGCAATGTATAACTATTAAATATTAGCTCCTGTGAACAGGCAAATTTATTATTTTTGACATTTTGCATCTGCTGATTATATTTTTTGGGAAATACTACATTTGTGCAGACCAAAAATACTATGTGCATCGCTTCACATTACTATTTATATGTGTGGTTTACTTGAGCTCAAGTGTAATTTGTGTTTTTTCTGATATGTTTTAAATAAATGTGTTTTTTTACTGTCATTGCGGGTCTGGACTATAAAGGTTTTATTTAGTCACCACACCGATGAGGGCTGTTTTTTCTTTACATTTTTTCTTGAGAGCTGCAGATTCAGTTTACAGCGGCTGTAGCTGGTTGGATACCCAGCGCCGCTTCAGGAAACGTTCTCTGGTCTTTATTTGTTATGGCTGGAATTTTTTTTGTAGAATTTGCACTGGATGTTTCAATCCACTGATGATAGGGATGGCACAAAGTGGGATTCTTAGTGCCTCTAGAAAAGGTTTTTTTCAGCTTGTGTCCATTACAACCAATGAGATGCTTGGAGATATCTTCGACTGTTACAGTTTTTTTTTTATAATTGTAGTTTGAGAAGTGAACGAGGTAGGTGGGGGGGGGGGGTGGTTAGGATAGAAGAATTGTTTGTTGGAAGGGTATTATACAGCTATTCAGTATAATTTTAGAAACGCGGTGGTAACCGCCTTAAATTAAACTGAAATGTAAGGACTAAATTACTTTATTAACAGAATTCAATAACTTTTTATACACATTACAAGTAGAAATTTTAACGGGGTTTCTAATGAATAAATAAGTATATTATCAATCACTATATCAAAGAAACTAAAGAATTCCTTTCTACACTACAATATACAATATATGTATAAGTTCTTCTATCGAAGTTACATTGCTGGGCATGGTTCCCGCAAGACTCGTTGATATATGTGACTGCAAATAACTGTCACAGTTTCCAGACTACCCAGCAGGTCACATAATCTAGGTCACCCAGCATGGCTGCAAATAACTGTCACAGTTTTCAGACCACCTAGCCGGTCACATGTGCCAGGTCACCCATCAAATGCACAGGGATAGTTCACTAACTGTCACAGTTTCCAGAGCAGCCAGCAGGTGCACAGGAGTATTGGCAACTGTCACATTTTCCAAAGGACATAATTGTAAATGGTGGGCAGACGTTTATGAAATAACTCTGAAACGATGCAACCGATTACAATGTCAATTTTCTGTAATTCTACAGACCAAGACATTTAATTTAGAATATGATGTGCCCTGCTCAGACAACGGCATCATAGAAATAAGTCACTCATAAAAGTTGTTCTTCTGCTATAAATATATAGTTGGACAGGTTGATAAATAACCCTCATTTGTTCTATAAGAAGATAAAATAGGCTATGGGAAATGCTTTATCTAAAGTTATAACTGGTTTCGCTTTCAGGTTTGCTACTGTATACAAGCAAAAAGTATTAAGGTTTGTTATAAACGTTTTCATTATGGTTCCTAGGTGATAATGGTGACTGTTATTACCAGCATGGCTGTCAACTGTCTAATTTTTATCCTTAAATTAAAGGAATATGCATAACAGTAAAAATACGCCAACCGCTACTAAACAGACAGTGGTCTTGAAATTATGCAACGTTTTGAACCTCTTGATTAAAGGACATAACCTCAACAAAGTATTTTGTTATGTTGTCATATGTGCCAACTTTTAGAACTTCTCCTCCGTAGAGATGAGAGATCCCTGAGGAGAAGTCATGTGACATGGGGTAGGAGTGGGCATGATGACGTTATGAACCACCATAGCCCCACCCCCGCCTAGGAAATGAGAAAAAAATACAGCATGTCATAGAAGGAGGCGAGGCTTAATGATACAAAATCGTCTCAATAAGCTCCGCCTCCATCACAGTCTTGGAGTATGCCTATGTCCGGGAGCCTCCCGGAAATTTCAGAAGAGTAGGCATCTGATTTCATGTTCTGTCTTTGGGCTAGAGATGAGCGTAGATGCAGCAATATGTTGTACAAACTGAGTTTTGCAGAGAAACAGACTATTTCCCAGCAATGCAATTATTATGTTTTGCTTTTCCTCTGCCGTGCAGTACAATGTCATTTCACACTGTACTATTCATTTCTCAGAGTTATAGTCTATGACTAGAGCTGGGTCAGTGATGTTCAGTTCATTCTGGTGTGTGGTGGGGGTGGGGGTAAGACTCAGAACACTTAAGTCCAAATTCCGCTGGTGAAAATGCCAAATGCACTAAGGGGAATATTTCACAGAATGGTTTTGAACATTTCGCTCCTCTCTGCTTTGGATCTGGATCTTTCAGAGGGAGGCAGTAAGAAAAACATAAACATGACCCTATTTGCCCATCAAGTGCAAGTCAATAGACACGCCAACTTCACAGTCCTATGACCTGCCACTGGAAAATCAATAAAGTCCTAATATTGCAGGTTTGTGAATCCACCTGGAAATGCCCATAGTGGAAAGAGTGAAAATTTAACTTCAAAGTCCAACCAACTAACACTGTAAGACCACACCCTTCATACACTTTATCTTTTACAATTTTCTCTTTATATACTACTTAGTTTAGCTGCATTTCTGCCATAAATTGACCATGAGTGAGAGAAGACATTAATACTGTCATTATTACATTTGCAACTTTAGGACACTTAAGCTGGGTACACACTACAGAATTTTCCACCAACTTTTTATGCCAATCAATTTTACATCCGATCGATGGTCCGATCGCTTGGTCCATGGACTGCATACACAATAGCTTTGTTTTAGACGATAACGGGAAGAGCAGCTGTCCCGTTAGCGACTTTTTACAGCCATGTTGTCGTGAGCAATGACTGTAATTTCGTACTCACTGTCGTGGATCGGACGGAAACTTATACACCCTACACAACAGAAAGGAGATTGGAACGAAAATATTCAACGGTACGACCAACCAAATGAGGCAACAATCGTCCATTTGGGCAGACTTTCGACCATCGTGTCACTGCACACACTGACCCGACTTTCGAAAGAGCGGTCGTATGTCGGCTGGTTGAGCCGATTATTGGACAAAAACCCTGTAGTGTGTACCCAGCTTTAGAAATGCGCTTTCCCACAAAAGTGAAACAGGAAGGTGTAAATCATGCCCCATTCATAAGGCCCAATCTCTGTCATCTCAGAGATGGTGGAAAAATCAAGACCCTTTGCTTCTACTCCACCCATTTACCTTATTTAAGTGACCATGTTCCTCAAACAAAAATTTTGTGTTGTGCATGTGGGTGCTTTAGTAGGAGCATGCATGTGCCTACTCTGTATTCAGCAACGAGCGCCATTGATCACGCCCTTGATCTGGGCAACTCCCGTAATCATATGGCGCAAACTATGTACCATCACAGACGTCTCCATATTGGTCTGTAAATGCACGTACTAACCTGTAAAAACAGATTAATTTGTACAACTGTAGGTGTGTGACGTCACAACACGGCTTTGCACTGAACTTTTGCAGCGGGGTGGCGTGGTGGTTAGCACTTCTGCCTTACAGCACTGGGTTCATGAGTTCGATTCCCGACCATGGCCTTATCTATGAGGAGTTTGTATGTTCTCCCTGTGTTTGCGTGGGTTTCCTCTGGGTGCTCCGGTTTCCTCCCACACTCCAAAAACATACTGGTAGGTTAATTGGCTGCTAACAAATTGACCCTAGTCTGTCTGTCTCAGTCTGTGTGTGTGTATGTTAGGGAATTTAGACTGTAAGCTCCAATGGGTCAGGGACTGCTGTGAGTGAGTTCTCTGTACAGTGCTGCGGAAGTAGTGGCGCTATATAAATAAATGGTGTTGATGATGATGTTGTTTGTAAATGAAAATATATATAAAATAGGCAATGAAGTATAGTTCTTTGTTTGTTGGTTAGTCAAAACTTGAAAAATGGGTGTTAAGTGTATTTTAATCTTTATGCCCCATTTTTTCAATGCTGCTATTACCACATGATTATCAGTTTCAGTAAAACGCAGTTGGAGCATCACTGTTTTAGTGCATTGAAGCAACAGTGGTATAGTCTATCAACTGAAATAGATTGAAGGGTACAAGGTTATTGCAGAGAAATCTGGTGAGCCCCTTGTGCGTTGGAGGTTACTGGAGCGAATCGTTTGTCCAAAATAAATGTGTTCCATCTGTATGCTGGGCTATAGTATTTTTTTTATAGCATTGCCAGTAAATATGCTCATGGGCTGACTCTCCTAATTGTGAGGAACTTGCTTTGAGGACATGCACAGACTGTCATGAATAACTGTCACAGTAAATTCAGTCCTCACCCTCGGTGCACTTAATTACTTTGATGTTAATTCTTGCCTCTGGGTGAGAAGTTCCCTCTACATATTATGCATAACATAACTGAACTTATTGTTAAATTAGTCATGCTGCCGCTACATAGTTAAATCCTGTGAATGTTTATTAGAGTAACCCTTGATTATTTGTTTGTGTATTAAGAAAGGTTTGATTTTGAATTCTCTAGAATTTGTTCCTTAACTAAATCATTCTTCACAACCCAGCACTCTACAGCCAAGGATTTAAATTCGCCACACATCCTAATTTATTCTGCTAACTTAGCTGTTCCTAAAGAAGGTGCAATGCAGTCCGGGGTGATGGACTAATCTTGCTCCTAACAGTGGCCTAGTGGTTAGCACTTCTGCCTCACAGCACTGGGGTCATGCGTTCAATTCCTGACCATGGTCTTATCTGTGTGGAGTTTGTATGTTCTCCCTGTGTTTGCGTGGGTTTCCTCCAGGTGCTCTGGTTTCCTCCCACACTCCACAAACATGCTGGTAGGTTAATTGGCTGCTATCAAAATTGACCCTAGTGTGTGTATGAATGTTAGGGAATTTAGACTGTAAGCTCCAATGGGACAGGGACTGATGTGAGTGAGTTCTCTGTACAGAGCTGCAGAATTAGTGGCATTATATAAATAACTGGTGATGATGATGATTTAGGTGAGGGCTCTTAGTTTTGATCAGGTCGCATCTAAAAACAGTCAAAAATAGAACACAAAAACGAGAGACATTGTCATCATTTTTAATTTGGTGACACGTTCATTTTTTTGCCTTTCATAGATTATAACAATTATGGAGTCACTTCTGAACCGACAGACATTGCTTATCTTGGTATCATCTGCAGAAATCATATTTTTCTTCCCTGACAGGAAAAAATGTATGAATATTACTGCAGCCTCTATTGTGCTCCCTTCCTGATGTATCATCTGTGGAATCTGGCGAGTTAGGCGCCTTCTGCATATCCCTCTTATTGTTAACGAAATAATAAAAAATGTGCAGGTCATTTATAGAGCACAGACACTGAGCAACATCCTACCCAGATCCAGGTCTGCCAATGTCTGTGTTTATCAACAAACATGTTTTCTTCTGCCCAGTACATGTTGCGACTGTGTGTGGTACAAGACTTTGGGGTATATTTACTAAACTGCGGGTTTGAATAAGTGAAGATGTCACCTATAGCAACCAATCAGATTCTAGCTGTCATTGATTTAGCATATTCTACAAAATGACAGCTAGAATCTGATTGGTTGCTATAGGCAACCTTTCCACTTTTTCAAAACTACAGCTTAATAAATTTACCCTTTTGACTCTCACCAGTAAAATTAAATCACACTACACTTTTGAATCCTTGTTCTGTACTGCCTTAATTTTTTTGTCAATGTATACAGTATGTTTCACCCTACCTCACTCCCACGGTCTACTTTCGTTTATGGCCTATTCCCTATAGTCTAACTAATATTGTTCTTTTTCTGCTCCTAAACTCCCTAGTAAACCTTACTTTTCAGTTGTGAAGCAGAAAAATCTCATAAATTCCTATTATTACATACACACGTGGCTGCTTCCTTTAATTTCCCCATATAAGTGTTCTTTGTCAGCTTTTGCTGGTAAAGGAGTAATGCTGCTAGTATGGAACAACTCCATCATCATCATCACAGGCAGCTATTTATATAGCGCCACTAATTCTGCAGCGCTGTACAGAGAACTCTGTACAGATAACTCTGGAGCTTACAGTCTAAATTCCCTAACATACATAGACACACACACACACACACACACACAGACAAGGGTGAATTTGATAACAGTCAATTAACCTACTAGTATGTTTTTGGAGTGTGGGAGGAAACCGGAGCACCCGGAGGAAACCCATGCAAACACGGGGAGAACATACAAAACCAGATACAGCCACGGTCAGAATTTGTGAGGCAGAAGTGCTAACCACTAAGCCACCATGCTGACCCAAATTGGGGTTTTGGAGACTGTTATAGTGTGTCTACAATACATACTGGATAACTGCCTCACTATTGACCCCTGCCACTGTACCCCCATGCAGTCATGTAGAGAGGTGGATTTAATCATACAGATATGACGTACATGAAAAGCAGTATACATAATAACAGGAACATGGGTACAGTTTAGCAGAATAATAAACGCTAATGTAATTAACAGAACAAATTGCATACAGAAATATTTAGCATAAGACATGACAGGGAACAAACAGGGACGACAGAGAGTGGACAAACAATAGACATATTATTATTATAATTATTATTGCCATTTATTTATATAGCGCCACTAATTCCGCTGCGCTGTACAGAGAATTCACTCACATCAGTCCCTGCCCCATTGGAGCTTACAGTCTAAATTCCCTAACATACACACACACTAGGGTCAATTTGTTAGAAGTCAATTAACCTACCAGTATGTTTTTGGAGTGTGGGAGGAAACTGGAGCACCCGGAGGAAACCCACGCAAACACAGGGAGAACATACAAACTCCGCACAGATAAGGCCATGGTCAGGAATTGAACTCATGACCCCAGTGCTGTGAGGCAGAAGTGCTAACCACGGAGCCACCGTGCTACCCACATATGGCAGAGAGCATACAATCTAGAGCAGTGATGGGTGACCTGATGCACTTCAGGGGCCTCATGGTGCGGCCCTCTAACCTTCAAAGGGGCCGCACATTGACCTTAGTCTCAGTAATAAGTTCAAACAATCAACGGTGGCTGGTTCAGTTTCAAACAACGTTTCAGTCTGACACAGTCTATTCATCTGACATTTGTAATGCTCAAATTGTATCTTATAAGTCAGCTCAATATACACCTGGGAAGTCCAACCATCATTATTATTGATTTATTTTCTGCCTAATTGGACCTACATTGTAACATGTTTTCCAAACGCTACAAAGGATTTCTGAAATGTCACCAGTCTCTGTGTGATATTCTGTTGTTTCTTTACCAAACAGGGATAACATAATGGATTCAAGCACAAAAAGACCTTCTTCAGTAATTCATCCCCTTATAATTAAGGAGCAGACATACAGCCAAATGTTTGCTATTGTAGCAAATTATGAGAATGTGTTTTCAATAATATTGAAAGAGAGAAGAGAAAATATTTTGTGTTCAATTTGTTTTATGCAAACAATTTGTAACTTAAATGTAAGCATGCTTTTACAATTAAATCTTTTGCAATGAATTGGCATTTTTGTCATACCATAGTACGGAAAAAAGCTTTATAATACAAGCCATAATTTCACAAGCCCTTTCATTTTGGTAGCATCTACATTATGTAAGTGTATATTGCAATTACAGTGCTCCCTCTTTACACGTAGGATAAATCTGGTGTTATAACAATGATGATCGATTAAAAAATGTGTGACATGTAATGAATTGAATACATCTGAATGTTGTTTTGTGGAACAAATATAGCTGTTGGCAAGCGATTGCGGCTTATGAAGAGAGTGGTATAAAGAGGGATTAGCACATGGCATGCGTCAGCCTTACACAAGCTCAGAAGTAGGCGCAGGTGGTGGAGCATGCACAGTTTAGCCCCAAAAGAAAAGAGATGGAGCCTCGGGGTGGTTGTCCGAAATTACTGGGACCGATAGTGGCCGCACCCACTGTAATGGTCTTTTTTTCTGTTAGGTAATACTCCACATCCCAAAATGTTTATACTAGAGTCCATTTAGCTGATCAATTTAATATGTATGGGCGGCACAGTGGCTTAGTGGTTAGCAGTTCTGCCTCACAGCGCTCCAGTTTCCTCCCGCACTACAAAAACATACTAGTAGGTTAATTGGCTGCTATCAAAATTGGCCTCTGTCTGTGTGTGTGTGTGTGTTAGGGAATTTAGACTGTAAGCTCCAATGGGGCAGGGACTGATGTGAATGAGTTCTCTGTACAGCGCTGCGGAATCAGTGGCGCTATATATAAATAAATGATGATGTTATGTAAGAAATGACATAATAAGAACCATCTCATCCCACAGCTCCCTGTCTCTGCCTCCCACAGCTTCCTACAAAAAAAACATCAGTATGTGGATTATATCCTCTCTATAATTCATTAAAAAATGGTGGTGTGCCTCACTTATTTAGGTTTTAAGGATTTGTAATCACTTATCCTTAAAATGTTCTCAGTGTAGCCAATATATCTATAGATGGCAAGTCTATCAGTAAGATTTTACAAGCTAGTTTATTTTCTACGACAAGTAAGGTTACATAGTACAAAACATCACTTCAGGGTGTCTCCTTCCCCAACTTCAGGTGCCAGTAAGGAGTTAGTCCATTAATACAAGAAATAGTGGTCCTTCAGGTATTGAACTTGTTTTACAAAATGACTTCCATATTATGCTGCTATCCCAGTAATCCATACCTCGCATCAATTCAATATCAATCACAATCTTACTCATCGCTGTCCCATAATCTATAAATATATATATATATATATATATATATATATATATATATATATAAAAATGGAGGAGAAGGCGCACAATAGTGTAGTACAGTATTGTAATGGAGCCAAACAGGAATCCAGAAAAGGAACCTAATCATTAAAGTAGAGTGAGCCAGAAATTTCCACCATATAAACATCCACAAATACTGGTGTGCATGAAAGTATAACATATATGGTGAGGAATCACACAGAGCCACATATCACTCAGATTAGTCCCATTAAACAGTGTGCTAGATAGGGACACACAGGTCACACTAGTGCAGATATATGCGTACCAGAAGCCAAAACTTTGAGGCTTATCTGTAAAGATGTCCTGTAGACTGCGATGGTTAGGTCACTCTCCAGCCACAACGGATCAAACAATTGATTGCCTCAATGAATAGACAAAGGAACACAGATGTAGTATCCAAAAAGGTTTACATTTATTAAAAAGTAGTAACTTACACATCCAGAAGCAGATGACAAGCCTATCTGGTCAGCGATGGTAATAAAACAGCAAATTCTCAACGTGTTTCGTCTGTAAACAGACTTCATCAGGAGAAAAGACAGATATACACTGTCAAAACGACATCTCTATAAATAGTGCGTCGCGCCATTTTGCGCGTGCGCAAAATGGACCGGAAGAGGGGCATCCGCGCATGCTCAGAACCCGTCGAATGGCGGCCGAACTGGGCAACTGGTGATTAGGTTCCTTTTCTGGATTCCTGTTTGGCTCCATTACAATACTGTACTGCACTATTGTGCGCCTCCTACTCCATTTTTTTCTAGATTTCTTCCTGCCACACCGCTTGGTCTAGAGGATTGGCAGCCGCCCGCACAGGGGAAGTGTGATATAAGAAGGAACCAGTTCAAGATTTTATAATTGGACTATCTATTATTTCTGTACTGGTATTGTGTCATAGCGCCATTTGCATCTTATTCTGTTTATATATATATATATATATATATATATATATATATATATATACACAAGTTAACCCGTGCATGATACTCATGCATTCTAGTCAAATCAAGCTATTTAAGGTGTTAAAAGGGTTCTTGTCATGCATTTGGGCCATAGCCCAGGCCTCAACCACCAATCACTCCCCACTGTCACCCCCGGCAACCACCAACCACTCCCAACTGTCACTTCTCCTTCAAGAAATATATATATATTTTTTTAAAATCTTTATAAACACTTTTAACAATTAACAAATTAAATTAACAAATTAAAAACATCTTAGTATACCAAATTTCAGCCCTTTCTGATTTTTTTTCCACACACACTAAGAATTTAGTAGGTCAGTATATAACTCCGCCCAGCAGGTGGCGCTGCAGCTTGGTTTTATTTTTTACACACCCAGACAGACTAACACACGCCACTAGACATTTATATTATAGATATAACATCAACCTCATTTCCTCAATATCACCAATATCCTAGCATTACAATATACTACTTATATCTACCCTTTATTACTCTGCTCCCATAACATTTACACTGCACCTAATACTGTATACCAATACTGCTTACATCACAAAATCCTCAGCATTACAACATATAGTAATATCAATCATTGTCCCAGAATCCATTAAATATTGCCCATATCCCATACTCTTTGTGTGTCTTTATCCTCCATTATTCATTGTATTAGACCTTGTGGGGTAAAGGTGGGGGGATCAGTGAAGGTTGAAGCAGTACTGACCTCTGGAAAGGTCCATCAGCAGAAGAGACACATGCAGTGGGTTTGGTTTTCTTAGATGTCAGGGCGAAGAGTCCTATGCAGGACATTGATATGTAAAGTGATGGGATGTATGTTCTGGGCACCTCTGCGGCAAGTTCCCAACCCATTGGGATAGATATTGTAATGCTAATAGGGAATTCCACAAAGTTACCAACATTTTAAAACAATTTCCATGGGTTCTCTGCTGCTGAGTGTCTAAGCATGTCACACATGGTATTGTACAAGTTGATCTTCGTGTGCAGCCCTGCTCTCCTCCCCCTTAGCATGACACGCAGTTGAAGCAGAATTTATTGTAACTATCTTCAATAAACCCGGTTATACTCGCTATAATGTACATGTGAGTGTTTTACATTTCCCTCTTTAATAAATATAAACCACTGCAGCAGGGGGGCGTGGTGACACCATGGCCCCGCCCTTTGCTATGAAATGCCAAAATGAACGGAACGGCATTGCATATAAGGGACTGGGAAATTAAGCCCCGCCCCCACAACAATCTGGGAGAATGCCTACTCATCCGGTTGTCCTGGAGAACTCCCCGAAATTCAGGAGCCTCCCAGAAATTCCAGGAGAGTCGGCAAGTATGATATAAATTTATAAAGTCCAGAGCCCAAGAATAGGTAGAGACTATTGTAGTCAATAAACAGAATAAGAGGAACTGTACTATGTAGCTAATTAATAATAATGTAAATAAGGGACATTTCCAATGACAACATATTCCAGGGATAGAGCTTTAAAACCTGGGACTGTCTCTAGAAATGATGCAACTTGGCACATAGTGACATTCCAAAGGGTGGAGCGATGACATCAATTTAATAATAAGTGTGGTCTTGTTTTACTGTAATTAAGGATAAAAGGACAAACACATAATTGCACAATATTGTAACATGCTTTCACATAGATAAATCCTGGTTTGACGTTTGAAAGATGCTTATGTGGTTTTACATTGGAATTACAGACCCACGTTAGTATCTGTAAGTTAAATAGTATTTTCTTTTGCAATCGTGATCAGCATCACCGGATTGCAAAACCGTGTTTCCTATGTTAAGTCCACAAAAAATTCTGTTAGTTTAAATGTGGTATTAGCCAGTGAAAATTAATTAACTGCATACCTCCCAACCGTCCTGATTTAGGGAGGACTTTACCGATTCTAGGGGACTATTCAGCCTGCTCGGAGGAGCATCCCTCATATGCACCTGACAACGGTCCACACAGCAATCCAGGTTTGCTCTAGAAGAGGTGAAGGCACTTAGAGTGATGCAGGTATGCCCCCTTGTGGCTTGACCACAAGGGGGCATACCTGTACAGGTCATCCCCCCATCAGCACCAGGGTGTGACCTGTACATACGGTCCTGATTTGGACTGAGGCAATGTTGACATGTATGAAACCGGAAATATTGCAAGTATTTCTCTGCAACCAGTAGGGGGAATATAAAGTGACAGCTTATTAAAGGGACACTTTATATCTGTATCAACTTGCTCAGCACATTTTATTCGAAGTACATGTCATTACTGTTTACAAATTCATAAACTTGTAGGACTTTAATGTTCAAAGTTCCAGTACTTTGTGTGACTTGTGGGCTGCATACATAAGTATGTAAATTGAATTACTTAAAATATAAATATAACACAATTAATTATATTGGAATAATCTGATAACAATTGTAATAAACGGGACATTTTATATGATACAGCCAACCCCACATTTAACATTAGGAACAGTTGACTTGTGAACAGGGAAGACATTGAAGGACAAACAGCTATTTCTCAGGACAATGTATGTCTTTATTTAACAGTAAAATGAAAGGGGTTTTTTGAGAAAATCATCTGGTTTATGTTTCATTGACTGTGCGGAATGTTATATTATCATAGCAGGGCAGAGATACAGTCATTTACTATCTGTTGGAGTCCCACTAAGCTCTTTTCTTAACCCTTTGTTGTTTTCACTGTGGACCTCTTTTATTGGAGAACTAATCCACTCTTTCATCTTCTAGTGTCACCTCTATGTTAATGACACCCAAATCTACCTCTTCTCTACTATCTCGTGTTACAAACGGTCTCTCTGCTGTTTCCACATGGATGTCCCAACGCTACTTACAGCTCAACATGTCCAAACCAGAGCTCATCATCTTCCCTCCTCCCAGAGTCTCCACCACCCCTCTTATCTCCCTCAATCTCCCGGTCTCCCTAGCTAACTGCTTTGGTATTACTTTTGACTTCTTATTTACTCTTCACGTCAAATTTCTCCCCTGACCTATCTGCCATTGCTTCAATGCATCCTAAATGTCTCAGCAAGACTTTCCTCATTGCTTCACATCTGAGGCATCACTCTGTAAACCCTGACACTGACTCCTCATCTCCTTCAGAATCCTTTTCAAATTACTCACCGTCATCTCCAAAGCCTTCAACATTAGCACCTCTTCATACGTCTCAAACCCTAATTAGCAAGACTCCCTCTCTCACACTCTTAGATCTACCTCTCAGCTGCTTCTCACCTCCTCTCCGATAACCACCTCTCACCCCAGCCTACAAGAATTCTCTCTGTGCCATTACCCACTTTACGAATATTATATCAAGGGACACGTTGCTGTTATCAAATGCTTCCAAGCACATCTCACAGTCTAGGGTTATATTCGGCTATTAAACCCACTTATGTACACAGAGCATTTTCAGAATATATTGCCCTTTATCATCATCATCATCATAACCATTTATTTATACAGCGCCACTACTTCCGCAGCGCTGTACAGAGAACACACTCACATCAGTCCCTGCCACATTGGGGCTTACAGTCTAAACTCCCTAACTCACACACATACACAGACAGACAGAGAGAGGGAGAACTACTATTCAATAAATAATAACGTTTACCTGTCACCTGCCAACCAAAGTTCCCAGCTGAAAAATCTGGAAACAATTGGGTGATGCCGACCCGACAAGACCAATCCGGACTATGGCAAGAAATCAGGACTATGGCAAGGACTATGGCAAGAAAATCTTATCAAGCTATTGGGATGTATGCCCAATTATGCGAGTCAGTTTCCTAGTCAATATTCTTCAGAATGCCTCCTATCAACTAGTGACATCACCGCAAGATCAAATCTGTTTATCACTTATCCATAGATTCCTCTTATAGAGTTTTTAATGCGTTTTCAGTTTTGGGTATAGTTTCACTTTAAGTAGTCCTTAAATAGCATACAATCCCTTAGTCAGAACAGTATTATTAGGTAAATGAAAACCTCACTTGAACTTGCTGGTATTGCTAACCAAACCTTGTTTTTTTTTTACACACAGGAGCCAGTAGATGCTGTAATTTGAGCAGCTTAATTTATTTTATCTGAGACTTGATTCCTCAGATGTTTTCCTTCGTAGGAAATAGTATGATCTTTTTGACATGTTTAAATGTACATTTTTGGTTTATTAGAGATCAATGTTTTATTATTGTTTCTTCTATTTTTCTTACAAAATGTCATAAATGGGTAAAGTGAACTCCTTTAAATTTATTAAAGCATTCAGCGGTACTTTTTTTTATGTATTCAGCCTATATCAGTGTTGGCTAACCTGTGACACTCCATGTGTTGTGAAACTACAAGTCCCAGCATACAATTCCATCAATAAGCTGCTATATATTGGCAAAGCATGCTGGGACTTGTAGTTTCACAACACCTGGAGTGTCACAGGTTAGCCAACACTGGTCTATATCATACTTGCCAACCTTTGGCAAGCAAATTCCGGGAGATCCCAGACAGGGGGGCATGGTTGGAGGGCGGGAGGGGTGGGGCGCGGTAATTTGCCTCATTTTGGCTCCCCCCCCGCACCAAAATGCCATTTTTGTCACAGGGGGCAAGGCCAAAATGACGCGATTCGCGGTGAATCTCGTCATTTTGAGGAGCATGTTGCCATATGCGGGATACTTGCCTGCTCGCCCGGGAGACCTACCCGAATTTCGGGAGTCTCCCGGACATTCCGGGACAGTTGCCAAGTATGGTCTATATGGCAGACAAGAGCCGATTCATGGGCACTGTTATGTTCTAGAAGACTACTCTAGTGGTCGTCCTGACTGGGAATGTCTTAGCTCCAACACAACTGTCCTCACGTCAATGGGTAGATGTGTCAACAATTCTAAAAAGTAAAAGTGTAGGTGTTGCCCATAGCAACCAGATTCTTGATAGCATTTATCTAGTACATTCTAGAACATGATAGCTAGACTGTGGTTGCTATGGGCAACACCATCACTTTTCCTATTTAGAAGGTTTGATAAATTTACACCTAAGAGTACTATCACAGTGCGTTTACATAACACAGTTTGCTAGAAATAGCTCAAAAGTTATAACCAAACAGCAGTTAGAAAAGGTGGAGTTGTTAGTAAGTATGAATATGTTCCAACTTTGATAGATTTAAAAACTAAAAAAAAACTCTATAAATTTCTGTACAACCTTTAATAAACTGTAAAGAGTCTACAATTCAGAAGATGACAAAATCAGAGGATATCCAACACACCAAGTAAAATCAGTAATCAGTAATCATTGCCCATAAGTGTTGGTTTCTCATTACCATATTTTTATGAGGTTCCAACTATTGAGGTTTATTGGTTTTATGGTTTATTCCCTATTAAATAAGCAATCTAGAGAAAATATTTATTGTCATAGGTTCATCCCTGGAAGATTGTGTGACTGAAAAGTCCTTAATATACAGTCAAGTCCATAAATATTGGGACATCGACACAATTCTCATATTTTGGGCTCTATACACCACCACAATGGATTTGGACTGAAACAAACAAGATGTGCTTTAATTGCAGACTTTCAGCTTTAATTTGAGGGTATTTACATCCAAATCAGGTGAACAGTGTAGGAATTACACATGGAAATATGTGCATGAGCAAACCAGGTTGGTGGGCGCTGTTATAACTACCCTTGGATTATGGATTATCCTGCGTGGTGTACGTGGCCTGTTGGATAATGGGGTAATGGGTTAAAATCTGATATTTTAAATAAAAGGCTATGGACATTTCTCTCCACTGTTTGGTGTCCTGTCTATTATTGTATGATTGATGGATGGCTGATTGCGTGATAGAGAGGCAGATAGTAACATGTCTAAGGTCACGTCAGCACACAGAAGTGTATTGTTATTATATAGTGCCAGCACACTATTCAGTTCAATTGAATCAAATATACAAAAAAATGACAATAACAAAGTCCTGAGGATGAAATAAACAGTCCATTGAAAACAGATAGATAAAATAAATCAATCAGGTTTGTTACTGCCATGTGGGGACAATCTGACGTGCTTATAGGAGATCTGAGCCGACTGTCCGTGTATTACATCCATCTTATTCAAAATACAGAAGAATTACCGAACAAGGAAGGAAGTTTAAACAAAATGTAAACAAAAAAAATATATAGAAATAAATTGGTCTCTAACAAAACTCCCTTTACAGGGTAACATTGCTAGTGAGTGATTGCTCAGATCTTAGAGAAAGCATTGTAGATGGAAGGATTCATTCATTCCTTTTAGAGCACCTGTCTTCAAATGATGGATCTGTTTGGGTCGAAGTTAAAACATACTTGCCAATTCTCCCGGAATGTCCGGGAGACTCCCGAAATTTGGGTAGGTCTCCCAGACTCCCAGGAGAGCAGGCAAGTATCCTGCATACGGCAAGTTGCTCGCCAAAATGCCGCGATTCACTGCGAATTGCGTCATTTTGGCCCGCCCCGTGACATAACAACATTTTGTCGCAGGGGCAGGGCCAACATGGCGCGATTGATCGTGCCCCGCCTCTCTCGCTCTCCGACCCCGCCCCCTGCCCGGGATCTCCCGAAAATTTACTTTTCAAAGGCTGGCAAGTATGAGTTAAAACCATGCTCGCCTCATCGATATTTTGCAAGGTCGGTAGACCAAGTATCCATTGTACTAAATCATTTGCTACATGTTGTTCACTCTTTCCAGACTGCAGCCTAATGGATCTCTTTTATGATTATCCATCGTTTGGCAGAATTAAGGGAGCATACACCGATGAGGCTGGAGTCAAGCATTGTGGCCGTCTCCCCAGGGTGAAGATGTGCTTCACTGCTGGATCCCCCCCATTGCCTTGTGCGCTATTTACACCTGCATGATGTCCATGACATTCAGCTAATAACCAAGAACTAATCTTATAACTTCAACAAGTGAGAAATCCACACCTCATGGGCAATCACAGTAAAAACCAAACACGTATACGTATGTTCCTTTTTGTTTCTTCTTTTTTTCCCCCTTTGTTTATTTAAAAATAAAATAGATGGTCTCTCCAAATCTTTTAAGCAGGACTAATACTTTCTGTTCTAATGTGCTACACATAGGTGAGATCTAATGTAACACAATTATCCATTCATTTCTGAATGTGCTGCAGAGTTTACAGCAGACAGACAAATGAAATACAGGATTGAACATTGACCTATAGTAGAGGCATAAAACAATTGGCTGATGGAAACGATTTCCTTGTGCTCACGCTGACATTATACTATATATGTGACTAATTGAATTTCACCCAATGCAGCAATTCACTCACTAGGTCAACCACTGGTTTCCTTCTTCTGGTCTTCAGTACAGCAAGAGTCGCCAAGATTTTATATCCAGAGTTATGTGATTCCAGTGTGTGCAGGGGAAGAGTTCCTGAGCAAACCCAAAGTGCACACCTAAAGTTTGATATATATATATATCTTGCCCCTAACAGTGGCCTAGTGGTTAGCACTTCTGCCTCACAGCACTGAGGTCATGAGTTTGATTCCCAACCATGACCTTATCTGTGTGGAGTTTGTATGTTCTCCCCGTGTTTGCGTGGGTTTCCTCCGGGTGCTCCGGTTTCCTTCCACACTCAAAAAACATACTGGTAGGTTAATTGGCTGCTAACAAAATTGACCCTAATCTGTGTGTGTGTTAATATGTGCAGCACCGTGGCCTAGTGGTTAGCACTTCTGCCTCACAGCGCTGGGGTCATGAGCTTGATTCCCGACCATGGCCTTATCTGTGTGGTGTTTGTATGTTCTCCCCATGTTTGCATGGGTTTCCTCCGGGTGCTCCGGTTTCCTCCCACACTCCAAAAACATACTGGAAGCAGGGGCGGATCTAGAAAACAGTTGTACCCGGGGCGATTTAGGGGGGGGGGGATTTAGGCCCCGCCCCCTTTCTAACATCTTAGGCTACCGACGGCTGCACACTATGTGCAGGTCCGTCCAGCCGTGACAGGCAGGGACAGTGTGCTGCCCGGCTGCTCTGATTGTGTTTAAAACACTGGCTGCTATCAAATTGTCCCTAGTCTGTGTGTGTGTGTCTGTCTGTGTGTGTTAGGGAATTTAGACTGTAAGCTCCAATGAGGCAGGGACTGATGTGAGTGAGTTCTCTGTACAGCGCTGCAGAATTAGTGGCGCTATATAAATAAATGATGATTATATATATATATACACACTTTATGTTGGAAATCATGTTTAAACACGTAATTGTATTTAGAAAACAAAATCTCTATTGTATATTGTGTGCCCCACCCCTTAACTCATTATTGACATGTCTGAGGGAGTGGATTTTTGGGCACATCTTCTCTTTGTAACAGTACAGTGGGATGGGCTGGGAGGAGATCTTATTGATTTGCTTGCAGCCTCCTAGCTAACAGATAAGGGGCCCTATTTATGTAGGAGTGTATTTTTGCCCTGTAAAGTAGCATCTCTTATCCCAGCTGATAGCAGAGATAAGAGATGCATATTCGGAACAATTTATGATCCTAATCAGCCCCTCCGATGAGGATCTGCCCCAGCAAAGGCCATGCAAATGAGATAGCAAAAGCCAACTTAGTTCACAGTCAGTCTGCAAATGAATGAACTTAAAAGCAGGGCAAGGTGGAAGATTGCATTTTAACTTCATGCTTCATATACAGTATGAAAGCCTTTCTTTTCAGCTTTAGCTGTCCTATGAGATTTTAACATATTTGGCTTTCATTTTCCTTTAAGTAAAACCACATGCTTCTCCGGCACACTGAGAGAAGACATTTAAGTAAAGTAATGTAACATGCCTGCTCTAGATGTATAGTAAGGGGAATAATTGTGGAAATAATAATCACAATGACACAAAAATAATATAGGCGAGAGACAATATAGAAGATTTACATGATAGGTAATTAGATATTTTTAAGAACCAGTAAATGTAAAAATGTAAATGTGTGAAACCTAAATCTATATGAATATATTTAATGAACATGCTATTATTTTGAAGATACTGACCTCTGGAATGCTGGTTTCACTGACTCATGCAGGGGCAAACGCAGGATTTGCAGAGGGGGGTTTCCACACCAAGCCACTAGTGGTCGTGACTAGCATGCATGGGGCGTGGCTATAATTTTAGAGAGTGCTTGGCTGCTCTCCAACTCTTCCTATCCCCATAATATACATGGGCAATGCTGTGTGCAATACTGTTAGGTGCTGTTTTTGAGCAGAGCCGTGTGAAGCGGGGGCAGGGTCCAGCCACCTCAATTAAACAGTGCTCCAGGCTTGGAGAGGGGTTTCCGGGCACTAGGAAACCCCCCCCCCCCCACCCTCAGTTTGCCTATGTCATGCTGTGCTAACGTCATTAAAATAAAATAAGAAATTCAATACCGGCAGGCGAGCCACTGTCTAGTGTTAACCGATGTACTAATGTTGGGACATTAAAGCAGCTCCCTGATCTACCCAAACCTGCCCTTTATCGTCAAAGCCAAAGTCTTTTCAACCACCACAAATTGGAGGTGTTGACAGGTACGGTACAGCTTCAACATGACATTACTTGTACTATTTGGATTACCTTAAATATAGTATAGGAGATATGATATTTCTCCATGAGCCGTCCCTCCCACTATTGCAACTAAGGGGGTAGTTTACTAAACAGTAGATCCCAAGGGAGCAACAAGGTCTCACCGTGGCGTCCGGTGGCAATCAGTGGGAGAGAATGGGAGCGGCGATGAGCAACAGTTGTTATCCCTCTTACTAACCTGTAATGTAATCTGTCCAACAGCGGGAATGGGACATGATGAATAGACTTAAATAATTGCAAAATAAATAATTAGCAGGACCAATACTATTAATAAAGTGCCTACTGCCAGCTGGAGATAGTGAAAGGCTTAAATGTTCAGTCTGGTCTATGACCCTTAGTTATCCCTAAGTTTAGCTACTCACTGGGTCACATTTTCATGTTTCATCATCCCTACCGAAAACACATAATAAATAAATTTGGACTAATGAGAAAAATATGCCAACACAAGGCCAACCAAATATGACAATTTCAACCTTCAATTAAAATATATTTAACATGTCAATTTCATTGCAGGTTTTCCAGGTTGCAAATGAAATAATTAGGACCACCTGTGGATCTTTTAGAATGTGTCAGTCAGTAATGAATACACCTGTGCTCCAACAGAGAGATATGGAAAACATGGACTGTTAGGGCTCCCTGCAGACTGGATTTGGGAAACCCTACTTTAACCCATTGCACTATTCAGAACTAGTTGCAATTGGTTGCTATGAATTACTGCACTCTTACAGTGTGAGTTTATAACTCCCATTAACTCTCTGATGTTGCAGAAAAGGGTCCTCCTTTGTCCCTTCAGTCCAGGGCTATTAGAGAGGCTCTATCAGAGCCACAGAGAAACAGTAGAGGGCATCCACCATTAACAATCCACTAGGTCCCAAGTTACCGCTCATCCAAATCCATTCCCGCCTCTGGGTGCCCCAGTGATTCATTTTATAATAAATTCTATATTTCTAAATATATCAATATTATATTGATGTTAATATGATATCCTCCGTTCACCCACTCACCTGGGAGAGCACGCTTAATAGAGCATGATCTCTAAATTGGGGTCTTTAATATTCATTTGTGCACTGGGTGGAATTTCAATTCCGTTAGGGCAGTTCAAATAAATTTTGTATGGTTTTATATATATTACTTGGAATTTGTATTTATTCTCATGTATTTGTAGTCTTTTACATTTATCTTGGATGTTGGAAGTTTATCTAAATATGGGTGTTTTATTAAAGGCCCAGATGCCAAGCCAGCACCAGAATGCACAGTACCACTTGTCTTATTAGTATGCTGAAGGCACTGTTATTCCAAACTTGCCAACTCTCCCGGAATGTCTGAGAGACTCCAGGATTCCGGTGGGTTTCCTGGACTTCCGGGAGAGTACGGCAGCCTCCCGCATCTGCCCACTTTCTAGTGAAATGGGCAGAATTAACTCCAATCGCGGCATTTGGTCCCAAAATGACACGATTTTCTGAGGCTCGTTCCCCGCACGCCCACCTCCCCCCGACAGCTCCCGGACGCCCACTGCAATAAGTTGGCAAGTACATGTTATTCTCATTATCTGTTATGTGTTTTCATGTATATGTTAAACTGTGCAGTATGCTGTTCCCATTGTTTATGCTGGATATTATCCTGAATACCTGTATTTATTCTGTATGTATGCACAACCACACAATGCCACTTATCTTGTTTTGTCCGCTAGATCTAATTCTAATATATATTCTCATCTGTATGCATGGACAGTTTTAAGGTTTCAAAACTTTTACACTGTGCTAGACACCATTCTCAGTGTCTGGCAATGAGAGTCAGTTACACATATCAGTCAGTTATACACATCGGTCATTTACACACATCGGTCAGTTATACACATCGGTCAGTTACACATATCACTCAGTTATACACATTGGTCAGTTATACACATCACTCAGTTATACACATCGGTCAGTTACACACATCAGTCAGTTACACACATCGGTCAGTTACACACATCAGTCAGTTATACACATCAGGCAGTTATACACATCAGGCAGTTATACACATCAGGCAGTTACACACATCAGTCAGTTACACATATCAGTCAGTTATACACATCGGTCAGTTATACACATCGGTCAGTTACACACATCGGTCAGTTATACACATCGGTCAGTTACACACATCGGCCAGTTACACACATCCGGCAGTTACACACATCCGGCAGTTACACACATCAATCAGTTACACACATCGGCCAGTTACACACATCAGGCAGTTACACACATCGGTCAGTTATACACATCGGTCAGTTATACACATCGGTCAGTTACACACATCGGTCATTTACACACATCCGGCAGTTACACACATCAGTCAGTTACACACATCGGTTAGTTACACACATCGGTCAGTTATACACATCGGTCAGTTACACACATCGGTCAGTTATACACATCGGTCAGTTACACACATCAGTCAGTTATACACATCGGTCAGTTACACACATCGGTCAGTTACACACATCGGTCAGTTATACACATCAGTCAGTTACACACATCGGTCAGTTATACACATCGGGCAGTTACACACATCAGTCAGTTACACACATCAGGCAGTCAGTTATACACATCGGTCAGTTACATACATCAGTCAGTTATACACATCAGTTAGTTATACACATCAGTCAGTTACACACATCAGTCAGTTATACACATCAGTCAGTTACACACATCAGGCAGTTACACACATCGGTTAGTTACACACATCGGTCAGTTATACACATCGGTCAGTTACACACATCGGTCAGTTATACACATCAGTTAGTTATACACATCAGTCAGTTACACACATCAGTCAGTTATACACATCAGTCAGTTACACACATCAGGCAGTTACACACATCAGTCAGTTACACACATCAGGCAGTCAGTTATACACATCGGTCAGTTACATACATCAGTCAGTTATACACATCAGTTAGTTATACACATCAGTCAGTTACACACATCAGTCAGTTATACACATCAGTCAGTTACACACATCAGGCAGTTACACACATCAGGCAGTTACATACGTCAGTCAGTTACACACATCAGTTAGTTACACACATCAGGCAGTTATACACATCAGTCAGTTATACACATCACGCAGTTATACACATCACGCAGTTATACACATCACGCAGTTATACACATCAGGCAGTTACACACATCAGTCAGTTACACACATCACGCAGTTATACACATCACGCAGTTATACACATCAGGCAGTTACACACATCAGTCAGTTACACACATCACGCAGTTATACACATCACGCAGTTATACACATCACGCAGTTATGCACATCACGCAGTTGCCTACATCAGTCAGTTACACACATCAGGCAGTTGTCACTATTATAGCATTATATTATAGGGGAAAAGTGAATATATAATAATATTAACTGATTGATAATGGTGGATATAATTATTTATCTTGCGCAATTTGGCATTACATGGTGCCTGACTAATGTAATAATTAAATAATTTTGTCCCCTTAATATAATGGGGGGAAAAAATTCCCCCATAAGTTAAAGTTGCATTTATTTTGCCCCTTATTTAATTAATAATGACTGGCCAAATAATTTAAATGTCAATTGTGCTTTCTCTGATGTTCTGAATGGCAAAATAGTTCAAAGAGCATGTTTAAGCTATCAAGAAGCAGGTATTAAAACAGTCCTGTCTTTTGGATAGCGGTTTTAACCTGACCACTGGCGGTTTAGCTTTTTTAATCCGCCACACATCGCCAACCATTTTAAATCGCAGCCTCAAACCGCCCTATAATAAATGCGGCGTTTTGGACCATTAAACCGCCGGCGATGTATGGTGGTTTTAACCATCACTACCCTTGATTCTGAGTAAATCTAGCCCAAGGAACGTTAACATGCATAATTGTACTATGCCTATTACTATTGCCCCCATTAAGCCTCTCTAAGCGCAGATCGTAGCAGGGGGGAGATAGATAGTCAGTATATCATTTTTCTACTACTCATGTGCACTCTTTGCACTTACAAGTTGGACTTGTTTCCGAATCTTCATGACCCCCTTTGAATATGTTTCTTATATTTGAATTGATGAAGGCATTAATCTCATTAATGAGTAATATATACTATTATGAAATATGCAAAGACAATAAGGTTTTTATTTCTCTACTCTGTTAGCGCTGAACAATTATGTGGGAGTTTTCATTTGTTTTCATTTCCTCCCCTGGTAACTTGAGAGAATTTTCCTATTTTCCCCTTCATTGAGTCAAAATATTTTGTATTCTAAGGATTATTACATTTTATTGTTCACAGCAGACTATTTGTGCCTCAGTGGCTTCGTGATTTTGAGAACAAAACTATGTTTACACAGAGCAGAACAAACATTTGCAGTAGTTAAGATTAGTTAATAAAATCATATTTTCTTTGATGCAGCTAATCAGGAAAACAAATTGATTTAAATGATTAATGGATTTTTCAGTAGCTCTTAATATATATTTAGAATTTAAAAGAGCTCAAGCACAATCATATTCAGGGTTTGAGGATATATCTACAAGTGCTTTTCAAATTTTGTTGAAGACATTTAAATGGAACAAATGGTTTATCATTGTGCTTCTTTTCTTGAGGATCTTCGGTTATCCATAACGTTTACTGGCTTATTATGTATCATATCTGCAATACCCTTATGCTGACGAAATCTTATTTCTTCCGTTTGCAGTTGGTGACCCATTGTCACCTTTGCACAAAATGCTAATTCTAGAAATCTTTATATTGACCTTGGATATATTTATTCTTAATAATTAGGTCACCTCCAACATGTCTCTTTACCAAAGTAATCAGAACTTCGTAACTTGTTTGTGAATATATATTCACAGAATTGATATTTAGATGATTTGCAGACTCTGATATTAATTTTTCTGCTGCCAATGGTTGGAGAACAAGAGGTCTCTTTATCAAAGGGAGATAAGCCCTAGATTTAGAGCTTCTTCCTATGTATCAAAGCTTCAGGGTCTGTCCATTGAAGCTTCCCCGTGCAAAACATAGGTAAGCCTATCTAACAAGCACAGCAGCGGTACAATTGTTTTGCAAGTGCAAATATTTTAACACTAAAGTACATCCATCAGAAACAACTGTAAAATATAGTGTATCATGTATCTCAAAATAAGCTTATCTTATTACCTAATGGTAATATACACATAACTTAATTTTCTCTTTCCCTCTGATGACCAGGGCTCTAATATTATTGCAATTGTTAGAACATAGGACCCTCAACTAAAGTAAAGTTACTGGAGGGATAATTCAGTATTGGATGTAATATTCAAAATTAACCCAAATCCTCCAACTTCATTTACTTGGGGATCCAGCATTCACAAAAAAAACCTGCTCTACCCCTTTAACTGGTACACCCACAGCTCTGCTCGCTGCCAGTGTGCTGTCGGTGATCAACGCGCTGCCTGTATGACAAAAAACTGGGATAGCAGAGTGAGAAGAGACCTTCGGTGCCTGTTGCATTTCCCTTGGCCCTGCCAACCCGGGCACTGTGTTTAAATGTAAATTTAATTGCGGAAAGGGTTAAAAGTTATCTTCTATTTTTGTAGAAAAATATACTTGATCTTATTCATACAGGTATTCTTTGTAGGATCCTACATGAACCGTATTACTATGTAGTAGAGATGCTCAGGCTCGGTTACTCGAGAACCGAACACACCCGAACTTAGGGGATCGGAGTACCGAGCCGAGCTGGCTCAGTACTGTCACGCGCCCTCGGAACTGAAAATGAGGCGAAACGTCATTGTGGCTTCGTCGGATCCCAGGAGTTTTGAATTCCTTTTTATGACCCAACATAGTGGGGGGTGGGAGGGAGGGCGGACCCCCATTTTTCTTTTCTGCCACTGCTGTGTGCCAATGTGTCCTAGATGTGCTAGGAGGTGCCGTGTGTTTGTGTCATTGCTCTGTCGCTTACCATCCAGCCAGGTCGCTGCAGCCTTTGTTTGAAAGTGTATGAAAATAATATTGTGATGTGTGAGGTGGTCAAATTTGAATGCAACTGACTTGAAATAAGTGTTATTGAGGTTAATAATAATGTAGGCACAAAAAAAGAGCAAAATTATGTGATTTTAGCATATTTTAGCAATTTTCCTAAAAACACCAAAACCAAAACACACGGGGACGGTTTTGGCAAAAGCAAAACCAAGACACAAAGTTATTCCAGATACAAAACCAAAACCAGTTCACGGGGTTCAGTGATCATCTCTAACTTATAGGGACTAAGGGCTAGATTTACTAAGCTGCGGGTTTGAAAAAGTGGGGATGTTGCCTATAGCAACCAATCAGATTCTAGCTTTCATTTATTTAGTACTTTCTACAAAATGACAGCTAGAATCTGATTGGTTGCTATAGGCAACATCCCCACTTTTTCAAACCCGCAGCTTAGTAAATCTAGCCCTAAATGTGTTGCACTCAGAACTTATTTCACACAGGACATCATCATCCCCATAGCCGGATTAAGGGGGGGAGACAGGGGGCACGTGCCCCGGGCCCCCCTCTCTCCAAGGGCCCCCTGCCGCTGCATGAACTTTCCTGCTGTCAGTTTCTAACTGACAGCAACCGCTCCGGGCCCCCCTCTCTCCGCGGCTTCCCCTCCCTGTCGCCCGTATGACCTAACCTGCTCCTGCTGTCAGTTGCTGTCTGACAGCTCTGCCCATAATTTTTTTTGTTATTTTTGCGGCGGCGGGGGGGGAGGGGGTTTGCGGGCGGGTTTTGGGCTGTTCCTCTTCGTTGGTGGGGGACCAAAAAAAAAAATAGAGATTTACTCACCTGATCGCGGCCGCGCAGGCGTCCCTCCTTCCTCTCTGCTCTGTTAATGCTGAATGCCAGGCGTGATGTCATCAAGTCACGCCTGTCATTCAGTGAGGAGCAGCGCGGAGAGGAAGCAAGAAGACAGAAGAGAGGAGAAGAAAAGAAAAGCTAATAGAAAGGTAAGTGAAAAAAGCGAATTAAGCAGAAAGGCAAACTATGAGGAAAAAGGAGATGAGAAAGGCAGAGTAAGGAATAAGGGGAGAGAGGCACAGTAAGGAATAAGGGGAGAGAGGCGCAGTAAGGAATAAGGGGAGAGAGGCGCAGTAGGGAATAAGGGGAGAGAGGCGCAGTAAGGAATAAGGGGAAAGAGGCGCAGTAAGGAATAAGGGGAGAGACGCGCAGTAAGAAATAAGGGGAGGAGAGAGGCACAGTAACGAATAAGGGGAGAGAGGCACAGTAAGATAAAAGGGGAGAGAGGCACAGTAAGGAAAAAGGGGAGAAAGGCACAGTAAGGAAAAAGGGGGGGCACAGCATGAGAAAAAAGGGAGGAGAAGCACAAATTGAGGAAAAATGGGGAGACAGGCACAGTATGAGGAAAAAGTGCGGGAGAGAGGCACAATAGTGGGGACTATTAATTTAAGATGGGGTGGTTTGGGGGTGAGTTTGGGGAGAATGAGGTCTCTATTAAATGTGCCTATGAATTATTTAATGGCAGTGACAGGTTCGGGAAATACGTATATTTCTGAAATGCAAATACTATTCATTTATTGCTGGACCTGTTTGTAGGGAGGGAAATAGGTTTATTTATTAAATATGAATACTATTTTTTTAATGTCGGGGCTGGAGGAAGGCCTAATTATTAAACGTGGGTGGTACAGATTTAACACCGGGGCTGGCTGTAATTTTCTAAATGTACCCATTTTTTTTCCAAATAGGTCCTCCAACATTCCAGGATCCAGGCAAGCCGCAACTAAAGAAACCTGCAGCACAGGTGGTGAAAGTGAGAAGAACAGGTAGGAGAGAGCAGCAGAGTCTGTGAAATGTTGTGATTCTAGTGGGACAATCCTAATTTTTGGCGACCGTTCAATGGTGTACACAACAATGCAGGTGCATCAACACACCCATTAGCAATTTTAAATAAATATTGAATAAAATTGTAGTACTAATATATATATATATATATATATATATATACATACATATGTATCAAAATTGGTGTTATGTTATCAATGTTTATTTTTTTTGCTAATTTTAGTGTGCTGTATCATTGCTAGTTTTAGTGTGCGATATAGTTGTATTTTTAATGTGTGGTGTTAATGCACATTTTAATGTGGGGGTTTTGATGATTGTTTTAATGTGAAGTATTTTAGTTTGTGGAAGTAATGACTTTTCTTGTGCAGACAAGCTAGACGAGCCCTGTGGGAGAGCTGTAAATGTCGTACTAGCGGGCTATAGGTGTCGTAATGCAGGATGTGTCAATGCTTACAGCCTTATACCCAATGAAGACACTATGCTCTTAATTTTAGATTTTAGGGGCCCCCCTGTCTTAAGTGCCCCGGGCCCCCCAAAGCCCTTATCCAGCTCTGTCATCCCCCTTCTAACTAAGTTTCGAAATAAGTACATAACTTACAGTAATGAGAACCAATTTTTCATGCCTATCTTAAACACACTGGTCCACCGTCCACTGTCTTTCTTGGAAAAAGCATATGATTGTTTTGGTGTAGCAACTGATGGCACTTCTAAGAGCAGTGACTTTGTTCAGATGTTGCCTGAAGCAATTGAACCATCTTCCATGTTACCTTGGAGGTGTTCTGGTCAATTTCTCTTTACAGAATTGTTCTAACTCTTTATATTTGCAGGCAAACTTCTTGCTTTACATTTTCAGAAGGTTTAGTGAGCCTTTCCTAATGATATTTTCTGCTACAGCCATTGTATTGTGCGTTTATTTGTATGTTTCATATAAGTGTTGTGCTGCAGCTCATAAGTGGCTACCTTGACATTATCAGAATTTGCTGGTAAAATTTATTATAAAGTATTCCCTAAATATATTGGCATATACTATGGTCCTGCCGCTTCAAAGAAGACCCAACCGGTAATGAAAGTGGTGGTAGTCTACATTGTCAGACCTCCAGATCCTTTTATCAAGGCGTGTTTTGTCTTCACTAACACAAATGAGCGAGGTATTTATTTTAAGTGTAAACTAGCAAAACTTGGCAAGCAATAAAAGCGCTTCCAAACTTGCAAAATACACCTAAACCTGAGGAAAGACACAAAACTTTATTGACATTTTAGTGTATTTGCAGTGGTTAAGAAAACATTAACAATGCTGCAAATATTTTCTTATAGAAACTTGTTTAACAATGTTTTGTCATTGTTCAATAGCTGCAATATAATCCACAATTTATTAAGGGATATTCCATTTCCCTAGTAGGTCATACTGGTCGGTATCTTGCACTAAATTATGCCAGTCATTTAGGAAATCTGAGCTGCTGAATAAGTAATAGGAAATATTTTCTCCCCTACACTAAATCTGTAATCATTGTAGACCAAGAAGTAATTCTCAAAGAGGATTACTGCTGGTATTTATTATTTTATGCAGATTATTAATTGCCACTTAACCAATTCAATTTGTTACTGAGTACAATCCATTAATGTTAACATATATAATTGGCCAAAACAATTTTCAATAAATGACTGGTAAGATTAAACTGTTGCAACGGAAACACTATTGCAGTAGTTCATTGGTACAAATGAACATGAATGAATGTGATTAAAATTTATATGTATGTTTGTTTTTAGTTGTAACAGAGCTTACTTTCAATGCACTTGTCATGTACAAACATGGAATGTACCATGGATGCAGCAATTATTACAATACTCAGAATGCAGACTAATAATTCATTAGGAACCAATGACATTACTGCTTTCTAAAGAACCTGCATTATGACAATGCATTGTGTATTCCATGAGCAAAGCTAACGAGATGCAATATAAAATGCCATCCTCTTGACCCGCTCAATTCATTTCCTGCACCTACTTTTACATTCTCTTCTTTTGAGCCCACAAATGAAGATGAAGTATCCTCTCTCTCCTTCTTTTCCCACTCTGATACAGAGGAACTGCCAGATTTGGAAAGGACATAGGAAGAGAATTACTTGAGTTAGAGTGCAAAGAAACTATTGTGGTGGAGGAGAGATTGCAGATGACCAGGTGATGACGTAAGAAAGTGGATGGAGTGTTAAGGAAATCATAAAATGAACAGAGTCAGAAGAAAATAAGATCAAAGCAGTGGCCATCATGATGAAAAGAAGAGTTGGCCCACTGTGGTCAAGGCCAGTCCTACCTTTCGGCAAACCTAGGTGGTTGACTAAGGAGCCAAGGTTTAGGGGGCACCTAAAACATATTGTTACTCATTCAATGTTTTAAATGTCTCCTCTACGGCCGCCGCACAGCCACTGAGATGAAGGGGCAGCAGCTGAGTTATGATGTCATAGTTCAGCGCCATACTTCCAGGCTGAGGAGCAGAATAGGTCATGCAGGTTAGTTTGTTACAGACAGTGTGTGTGTTTTAAAGGGGACATTTAAAGGACTTTGAAAGTGGTGGCTGACAGACGATATATTTGAGGTTTGCAGGGTTTCTATAGTGTGAAGATTCAAAAAAACGTGTATGGGGGATGTGGGGTACCTGGATTGTGTGACTTATAACCAGCTGCTAAAAGCAGAAGAATTAAGAGGAAGAAAAGGTGATTGTAAGCATTAAAAAGTCTTCTTTGTACCAACAAGTTGAGGATATTACAATTAAGTATTGAAGATAAGAAAGAGGTTCATGAGTGTTAATTAGGGGGGGGGGGGTTAAGTAGTGAGGGGGCAATATGGATAAAGGGGTGTGTTGCAAGGTAGGGGGTAAAGGAAGTTGTAATTCTAACGATAATGCCAAGGAAGAATAGTAAGAAAAACAGTCTGGTAAACATTGTGGGATTTGAGACTGAATGGCAAAAGAACACGGCAAATAAACACTTATGTATAAAACAAAATAAGAAATTAAATCAACAAGTTACATTGTGCAGACTAGCAAACTGGGAAATGCAGCTTCTGAATGTAGCAGATGAAGATTGTTGCTTGTTACATTTTGTTGATTAACTGTGATTGTCCATCAATCTTTAAGTTATTCACTGAGGAGAGATATCACAGTCACATCCACCCCCCGGCAAAGGTATCCCCCCCTAGAGTGCTCAAGATATGGTGTAACTTGTATACAAGATGCATGGGATTAAATCTGTCAGTTGATCAAAGGGATAAATATGCTGTGAGTTAGATTTCATATCTGGATATTACAGCATCATGAGAATTGCGTTACTGACCACGCGTTTTCCACTGGAAATAAGAACTGCTGAGACATACCTGGGAATTACATAGATCAGTCAGGTGGTGTTCAGGAATACCAAAAAGTAATACAGCCGGCAATTGCAGACATATACCTGGGAATTAAATAAATCAGTCAGATATTATATAAGAGATTGAGAGATAATTATGTGATTGTGATTATTTGGAGTATTGAGCAGTATGGATTGCACAATTGCCCAATTAGGCCATTACTGTCCCCTTAATAGAAGTGTGCCGAGTCCCAAAAGGCCTCTTCCATTTTTTTTTTTAGAGACACTATAATAAGTAATCCCAATATATTATTTAGGGACTTATTTAATGAAACAGTGCTATGTGCATTATTGATACACTGTGTTGCATTTACATTTTTGTCTTTGATTATGAAATGACCATGTTCTCGATTAAAAACAATTGTAATAGAGAAGACAATGTGGGGGGGGGGGGGAGTTAAGAAATCACAAAATTTAAGTTGTTCCTCTGTACAATGATCTTTTATTAGCTGCATGTAAATGTTGGCTAAAAGAACAGACTGAGCTAGGCTTCTTTTGTGACAATGAAAGTCAATGTATAGACAAAGTGTGACTATCCCACATTTAAAGGGACCCTCTATTTTTTTCCATTTGTTTTTGTTCAGGTTGGTCAAGTATTCAAACTCTTGGCCAATTCTCTGAAAGATAACACAATTACAGTTTGCGCTTTGGTAATCTGTAGAAAGAGTAAAATTGGTCAAGGGTCTGAATACTTTTGCAGTACAAGGTGGCAGGACAGCCACAGAATGATATATATATATATATATATATATATATATATATATATATATATATATATATATATATATATAACTTATTGCTCTAGGAGGTGAATATATCAAGCTGAGAGTTTTCCGGCGGGTTTGAAAAACCAATCAGATTGTAGCTATCATTTATTTAGTACATTCTACAAAATGATAACTAGATTCTGATTGGCTGCTATAGGCAACATCTCCATTTTTCAAACCCGACAGAAAACTCTCAGCTTGATTCATTTACCCCTAGGACTTTACCTAGTTTCTTGTGTGAGTATGAAATCATTTTGGACGTGACCAGTCCTGGAAATATGACAAAGAGCAGACAAAAAGGTGCATCATTTGTTCATAGCCTGCACAGAGGATTAACATAAAAACTATATATAAACTGCATACTGTTGATGCCTCTCCTCATTGCACAAAGTATTGTACCTAATTAAACTTATACTCACATCAATAAATAAAGGCACTGACACAAATTTAGATTTTTGGCAAAAGGTCACAGTTTATTTCTTGACATAACTTATGGTGGCGGCGAAAAGCCTTTGCAGGTCAGCTACCAACTGATACCCGAACAAAAACAATGTATGGCCCTCCGGCACTAACCGCTGATATACTCCTCTATGATCCGGTCGGTGCTAAATCGGGCATCAGATTGACTACTCCCCTTCTGGACTCGCAGTGAGTGCAGGTCAAAGGATCCGCCACACAAAGGGACCAAGAGCCACGTTACTTCGAAAGGGGCAGTGACCTGCGGCCAATTAGCGATAGCACCGTATTTATTCATTGCTGACCGCAAAAGCTTTCCTGCCTATTGTGCCTTATCTGTAAAGGATTGAAAAGAAAGGGTTAGTAACTCCAGCACGGATCTGCACCTAAACAGAGAAGAAAACAAAAATAGCATAAATTGATAAAGACTACAGAGGCTATGTGGTAGGATATGGGAGGGTATGGGAGGGAATATGTGCAGCAAATTAGTCCCAGCAGCCACTGGGGGAAACATAGAATAGTCACAAGCCCATCCCCTTGCATACTATTGGTTGGAGCAGTGCTCAGCCATCTTTTCTCACCCTCGGCACACCTAAGCCCTTCCCACAATTCCGCGGCAAACCATTGCACAATATGAAACCTTCTATAGGAAGTGACTGCAGACGTCCTTGTTCCGAAGAGCTAGCACTTTAAGCTGGGGACAGAGAGAGAGACGCTGCTTGCCGACGTTGTTGTGCTGTCGATTTACAGTAAATGTGGGAGAGAAAGGAAGAGACAGCGAAGATCAGTGGTTAAAAAAGAGAAAGTTAAATGAACATAAACTCACCAAAACGGGATAACCACAGCCAGTAACAGGAAAAGGACAGGACTTCAAACCGAAATCAGCTTGTTATAAGTGGAATTGGCGACAGCTTTTCCTGGTGTTGGAGGCATTGCACCGCGGCACGCTTAGCAACATCCGGCGTGCCACGGCGCACTGGTTGCGGAGCACTGGGCTGAAATATGCAGTGAAATTTAACCCCTAATAAGTAAGTGGATGACTTGGCACAAACAAATGCGTTTAAATGCCTTCAGCTTATGGCCTCGCTTGTCATAGTATCTATACTACATCTAGTATGTGAAAGAAATAAAGCCTTTCAAATGTTGTTTTAAAAATAAGTTGGTACTGTACATTTGAGCAATTTCTACTTGTTTTTTGCTTTGCTTTTACAGAATTGTCTAAAAATGAGTTAACAAAAATGACTTTTTAAAAGACAACTTAGTTCCAAATTCCTAAAATATTTTCATTGCCACCTCTCCAAATTCACCGGTCATGAGACACTTAAAAAATATATAGAAACTAGAATTTTGCTGAAACATTAGTTCTCTATCTGTAGTTATCTCTCTTACAAATATTTTTGTTGCGATGTGGGGAATTTAGGAGTGTGCAATGTATTCAATAAAATAGAGACAAGTTTGTTATTATGTTATTATGTGCAGACAGACCTAGTTACTATACAGACTCTATATTTACACGTCAACTCTTCAGATCTCTCTGTATTTTATTGTTTCCAACTGCCCAGACCATAAACATTATAATCTTTAGCGATGACTGACCTCATGTTTTGTATTACTAAAAATAACATACAATACATTTTAGCTAAATAACATAAGTCAAAAAACCTTAAAAAGTCAGCCACACTCTACCTTAAAATGCTTAAAGTACCTGCAGTTCTTTTTATTATATTTTTTTTTGTAACCCACTGAAACTTTTACAGTGATGTGTTATATTTTTTTAATATTTTAATTTGTTTTGTTTTAAGTTTTTCAAACCAAATCTTCAATCGAATTAAAACAAAACAAACATAAGAAAATAATACATTTTCTGCAGAATTGATATACATCTGCCACTTATTGTAGCCTCTCGTTTGTTTCACTGCTGACACAATGTATCAAAAAAACTAAGACGTTGAAAGGAGCTTGTTTAATAAACCAATACCATGTGCTGTAGCCATAGCAACCAGTCATGTTATAATAACTGTCTTTGTTCTAGTGCAATTTAGTATTGTAAGCAAACTGCTGACGTTATTGCATATGCCCAGCAGTGTTATTAAACTGTGTTCCTTACGTTGTATCACGTCGTTCAGTGATGTTTTATTTGTATTTATCTCTAGTATAGTTGCACTTTTATAATATTATTAGATGTGCTGGAGCAAGCCCTGTTCAGCTGTCTAGATGGTGTCATTTCTGAGCAGTTCTGGCATGACATGAAATAAATAGAGCATGTCTATAATGTCTGTCCTCAAGGTGAACTTCCCTATGACTTGGATTCAGCTTTCTTGTCTTTAAACGTCCTTCTGTTTTGCTGACTCAGCTCTTTGAAATGCGGTCATGATCAGCCAAGAATCTTAAGGATCATTATGTTCTATAACAGTATGCCAGATATATTAGTGTAATGAACTTGTATGCACCAGTCACCCAAAACGTATCTTCCCCATGCCAAAAAGAATACATTATTAAGTGATAGATTTAATGGTAGAGTTGTGGTGTGAATTTATTGTGCTCTTTTCTTCCTATTTTATTTATGTGACGCACTAAGAGCCGGTGAGTTATGAAGCCAATTCAACATAGTTTATGGGAATATGTATCCAATTTATAGGTGAATTTCCCTATGGTCATTTTAGGCTTGATTTAGAGTCAGATGAAATTTTGTGACCCAAACATAAATGAAAAATTTCGGCCAAACACGTTTATATTTTGTGTTACACATATCTTAAGATATGTGCAACTGAAATGAGTTTATATAGATCCAGCCAAATCAAGATATGCTTATAGTGTAGCTTCATGAAGACCAGTCATCATCAGCAGCTTGACTTGAGCTTGTCATACCACAACAGGGAGACCTGCA
Source organism: Mixophyes fleayi (assembly GCF_038048845.1). Taxonomy (NCBI): domain Eukaryota; kingdom Metazoa; phylum Chordata; class Amphibia; order Anura; family Limnodynastidae; genus Mixophyes; species Mixophyes fleayi. The sequence continues at coordinate 36,529,079 of NC_134403.1, read as the reverse complement.
GTTTGGTCCCCCCCTGTCAGGATTTCCCAGGTATGACCACGGAGAGGGGATAAGTGGTTATAATGAGTTTATTAACAAACACAGATGACAAGGTAACTCACAAGACAGTTCAATGTGCAGATGAGAAACAACAGGTAACTGCAATAGTAGATTTCAACAGGCAGCGTGGAACTATAAGTACCAGGTATAATGGTTGCAGGTGCAGGAGTCCAGTAGCAGGTAACAGCAGTAGAGAATACAATGGAGAAACATGCAGGAGTCCAGATAGCAGATAACAGCAGTAGTGAATTCAATGAAGAAATATGCAGGAGTCCAGCTAGCAGGCAGAAGCTGAGCACAGGTAATGCTCATAGGAATGACCTGATGATCTGGCCCAGACTGTATGAAGCAGGCAGGTTTATATAGGCCTCATGCAGGTGACACAACTCTCAGTAATCAAGGAAAATTATCAAAGTAGCACAGTGGCCCCTTTGGTGGGCAGTGGTACTACAAGTAGAATACATAATGAATACAATAAAGTCACTGCAGACAGCAGCTGCAGAGTGCAAGTCGTGACACCCCCTCTTTTATTGAGGGAACCAGATCCAGCCTAAATAGCCAAAAAATGTGCCCTCTTCTCAAGGATAACCAGCCTGTGCTCCCTGTCTTGATAGAGGTTGGTGTAATGAGTTAAACTTCATCATCATCATTTACTTATTCACTAATTCTGCAGCGCTATACAGAGAACTCACTCACATCAGTCACTGCCCCACTGGGGCTTACAGTCTAAATTCCCTAACACACACACAGACACACAGACTAGGGTCAATTTGATAGCAGCCAATTAACCTACCAGTATGTTTTTTTGGAGTGTGGGAGGAAACCGGAGCACCCGGAGGAAACCCACGCAAACACGGAGAGAACATACAAACTCCACACAGATAATGCCATGGTCAGGAATCAAACTCATGACCCTAGAGTTGTAAGGCAGAAGTGCTAACCACTGAGCCACAGTGCTGCCCAGAAAAGTATTAGTTTAGTGTGTGGAACTGCAAGTCCCAGCAAGCCCTGGCAGCCATTAGCAGCAAGGGCATACAGTACAAGTCAAGGTGCCAGCATGCCCATAGAAGGAGGACATGTAGTTCCCTGCACTTAGAAATAAACACTCACCAATTCCCTTAGTCCTATCTTTAATGTCCTCTTAAATCCATGAGGATCTTCTTTTCTTCTGTATGTTATTAATGCATTGCATGATGGTAAAGGAGACAGACATGAGCCCCATCTGTCCACCACAAACCCTCAACATCTCAGACGTCTCTTTTACTTCTTCTTTATCTTATTAATGGAAGTAAGACCAGGTTATTACATTTATTTGATGTGACTTTGAAAGTAGTGCCCCCTGCAACCCCCATTGTCTTATTGCATCATGATGGAAAATGTTTTAGGAGCAATAGGGCTAGTTTATGAAAATACTAAAGCGCAGTCTAAATGTTATTTGTCATGTCATTCACCCACTCTATTTTCCCAGGTAGATGCATGATAATGCAGGCCAAGATGGCGACTTCTGTGGGAAGCAAAAGATTACACCATGAAATGAGTGAGAGGAGTTGGGCAGCTATAGATTGTTTCTTGAGTACATATTATCATCATCATCATCATCTATTTATGTAGCGGCACTAATTCCACAGGTCTGTACTCACATCAGTCCCTGTCCCATTGGAGCTTACAGTCTAAATTCCCTAACATACAGAGAGAGAGAGAGAGACTAGGGCCAATTTGATAACAGACAGGTAACCTACTAGTATGTTTTTGGAGTGTGGGAGGAAACCGGAGCACCCGGAGGAAACCCACACAAACACGGGGAGAACATACAAACTCCTCACAGATATGGCCATGGTCAGGAATTAATCTCAGGATCCCAGTGCTGTGAGACAAAACACATAGATGAGATTTTGCTTCTAAAAACAGGATTATTTATATGAGATTAAGGGGCATAGAAGGTGCATTTAAGGGGGAGTTTATTTTCCTGCAAAAGGACTTGAGTTTTCCACCACCTTCATTATCTATCTATCTATCTATCTATCTATCTATCTATCTATCTATCTATCTATCTATCTAACTATCTATCTAACTATCTATCTATCTATACACAAGTATGTATAAAACAATCTCATGTTTGGCATTTGTGTAACTACAAGATTATTCCGTTGCTTTCCTTAGCTGCAATCCAACATGCGTTATGCAGATAAATGGCTCCCAGGCAGGCCCGGCGCTCCCATTAGGCAAGGTTAGGCACTTGCCTAGGGCGCCGGGCTCTGGAGGGCGCCACAGAATTCTAAAATACTTTAAAACTGTGCGGCGACCGCTGACCATACCTGTCACGGCCGCCGCACAGCATTCAGATGGACGGGGAGGGGGGGAAGAGGCTATTTTGTCACCACCGCCGCCTCTCTGCTCCGTCTCCTCCCCTCCACTTACTAGTGTCAGTGAGTGGAGGGGAGGAGACGGAGCAGAGAGGCGGCGGTGGTGAGACAAGGTAAGGAGAGGAGGGAGGAGGGCGGCGATTCTTTAAAAATGCCTAGGGCGCCGTGGACCCTAGCACCGGCCCTGCTCCCAGGTGGGGCGGCACTCAAGGATTTCACTCCAGTCAAGACAGTGGCTTTATTTACAAGTCCGACATTTCTGTTATATACAGGGATAATATTTTTTTCTTTATTAGTGCAGCTGAAAGCCCAAGTCTGCATTTTAAATTAAATACATTTAAGTGCTATTACACATAGTTTTGATGAAGTAGTACATTTGGAGCCTCTCCACAAACTGGAGGAGTGATTATATATTAATGTATATAGTTTAATTCTTGAAAATGTTTCATTCAAAATGGTTTTGAAATTGGCAGTCTGCATTGCTTAGAGATCTGCTCGAGGTAGAGCTACCAGGAGGGATATAAATGAGTACAAAACCATTGCTAAATAAACCATTTTAAAGCCAGTTGAGCTTCCCCTATCCTCTATTGTTTGTTTAATAAGTGATGAATGATTCCATCCAGTGGCAGAATGACGGCTACTACTGTGGATTCAGCTGCTATGATGCCCAGACGTGAGTAGGATCTAGCACTGTCTGTGTTCTTCTGAGCGTGAGTGGAGGTCAGAGCATTAGCAGTGTAGTGTCACCTGTGCCTGATCCAGCGCCTGCTCACAACAGCGGAGCATGAGGTCTTGTTATGGGACTTGGCGATGTCATATTCTGCCCTTGATTCCATTTGCAGGGAGTGCCATAGAGTAGAGTAGGATCGACCCCACATATACTGTTGTGTGTGCATCAAGCCCAAATACAGGAGTATGGGATATTGGGATGGCAAAGGGACATTGCAAAACATAATTTCAGACACATATTTTTAATCTACATGCAAGTTTAAAGTAATCTAGAGCCTTTATGAGGCTGGGGAGAGACATCTAGGGGTTAGTTAGTTAAGTATAGATCATTTGCAGAGAGGGATCATTTGTTTTCTCAGTCTTGGATCTTGATATTGATAATGGTAGGGGATGCTTTCCAAACTATAGCCTGAGGTTTAATTAATAACAAGCACAAAGTGAGCAGGGGAGAGGGCACAACACCTGTCCCCACTTTGAACTTGAATATGCCTTTTATTTGTACATGTTATGTTACAGTGTCAGTTGGGGTTGGTACAATATATCCTTATCATGTCTTGGAAATTGCTTATCAAACTCATTTTCCCCAGTATTTTATAAAGTGAATCCCATGAAAGGCAATCAAAGCTTTCTCCATATCTAAGCTTACAAAGCATAAAGGACCATTTGTGCTGCTTGTTGTTTTTTTAATGAATAGCCCAGGTCCAGGCAGTCGATGATTTGTGTCGCCCTGAAAGGTTGAATACCACTCAGACACTTTATATACCAGACGCTTCCTCCAGGGCACAAATTGACTATATGTACCCTAGTACCGTGCTTGAGTCCCCAGTGTGGTTCTTCAGGGAGCAAGTGCATGCTGGGGGATTGATAGGGCAATTGTGTCATCCTGGCCATGTCCCCGTTGTGCATTGCCGTGATTTGCGCCAGTATCTGGGCTATGATTGCGCAATTTGCAGTGTAACGAGTTATCAAGCCCCTATCTGTCCAGTTCCTGAGTGGATCTGGGAGGGTGCCCTGCTCTCCTGGGAGTCTGGGAGAACTCCCCAAAATTCAGAAGTTTCCTTGACATTCCAGGAGAATAGACAAGTACATTACACTTCTAACTCACTGCCACTAACACTTTGATATAAGATAATATAACTAAGCAAGTGCAGGTCACTCCAGTCTAGTACTGAATTACTTACAGAAACCACCTGTTTAGTAAAAATAAATCCAATAATAAATCCAATAAGGGTTAGCAATACAAAACTTAAGGTTATTACTTGTGAGCGAGGCTGTTAGTTAGAATAGGTTCTTAATCAGAGTTCAAAGTCTGAAATTATTACATTTTATATTTAATCTGAGATAACATAATCACAGTGCCCATGCATTATATAAATGGCATAATGTAGATATATGTTTATAAGACAGAAATAAAATAAAATGGGATTAAAATAAAACATAATAGGAAACATACCAATATGCTTCCTTAAAGTTTAGAGAGTGAATCTAGTCACAGAAGAAGATATATTGCCTTTCAAAATTAAATTACATTTTAAAAAAACTCTTCAAAAAGTTAAAAAGCTTTATTTCTTGTATGGGGGAGGGGAGGAGCAGACGTCCAGCCTGCAGATGGGGTACAGTTTCAGATTGGTTTTATAACGGTATCTGAGAATGGTTTGGATTTTACAGACCCCATTGGAGCACACTATGTCCTTGGCAGGATTTTCTGGGTATACACATTAATTGGTTGTATTAGAAGAAACTTTTGTAAACATAACAATAAAACAATCCACACAGATGTTCTCTGGTCAGTGCTTTCAGCACAGATACCAATGTATGTACATTACACAGTCTTCTTTAAGAAGGGGACAAAGGATTGGGCATCGGCCAGTCACTTGGGCTACCTGACCTTTGCTCTTCTCCTATATAGGCCATCAGCAATCCTATGAAAGCTGCGATTCTTATACTACATAGTGAAATAAAAAGCCAGCAAAAATAATTTCCACCTGAGTGGCATTGTTTCCTACAGCTCAGTATAACCAATGTAAAGAGTTGTGATCAGGCATAAGATCCACACGACAACAAGGCTTTCCTTTTCAACCACATATGCTGTCTCCCTGGGTAAACGTTTCCTACCTAAGTATAAAATAGGATGATCTTCCTCTTCAGACATTACCTGGGTTAGCACTGAACCCATAGGACTTTATTTCTGGTGACAACCAGTAAGCTACTTGTATGAGGGTTGGCTGGTCCCTTGTATTCGCATGACCTACTGGTAACGTGGTTTTACCTGGATTTGTGGCTTAGTTAGATGTGAGAATGTTGTGTAACTGAGCCCTCTGCTTTGTGGACAGTTGCTCATTCATTTGGATATCTGCAAGGACCCCAGGCCTTTCTCATCCCCTTCCAGGTCCAGCAGCGGCTCACCATTTGGTCCCTGCTCTAGTAATCTTCATACAGTCAGTACAGTATCAGGAGCTCTTGAAAAATGGGACTTGCAATGCAAACTGCTAAACCACCCCCCCGACCCAAAAACATTCAGACATTTTTACTAGACACATTAGGTCTATCTGGTGACATCACTACTAATGTTTGATCTTCTTTTAAAATGTCCCAAAACTATGTAATAATGTATTCTATGCTTGGAATGGAAGTTCACATGAATAGCTAATTCAGCTGGATTTTTCTTTGGGCCCACTTCCCTATTCACTTTCATCTTAAAATAATCGGATCTTAAGCTTTAATTTTCTCAAAGGACTTTAGAAACATAGGTTATGGATAATCTCTTTCTTTAAATTTAGCTACAAGTTCATTAGCCTCTTCTCGAAGCCTAATTTTAACTAATAATATGATAATAAAAATAAAACCATGCTATTGCAATTCAAGTCACACAATTCTATAAAAACTAGTTATTTATCCTACACGAAAAATCCAATTTATATATATTTTTATGTAAATCATATTGCCATGGAATTACTTGGTGAGTTGGAATATGCTTGTCATTTACTCTAAGTCACAGTTTATTAACCTATGGGTTATGATGCAAAAAACAGGTTTTCTACGGCGCTTAGGATATGGAGTGCATTTATTGGAATGGTCGTACAATCTAGTGCTTCCCAGCTCGCAAAAGACAAGTCGAGTGAAAGGCGCTCAATTGCGCTGTTCCTTTTTTAAAAATAATCCTACAAATGTGCTACTCGTTCTGTTAAAACTCAACCATTCTTGTACACTAGTGCATTTTAGCATGGTCTCAGTTGAAGATTGTTAGTTCTACAGGATTAAAAGAGAACATCACACAAATGAAATTTGTTTAGAGGAGTACTCTGCCGATTGCTGGATCCCAACTGTTATATGAGTCTCACACTGCACTCTATTCTCCTCCACTCAGCCTGTGTTTAACAAATCAATATATTGATTATTATTATTATTATTATTATTATTATTATTATTATTATTATTGATCTTTCCTTATATTAACATATTAAACAGTTCTAATCTCATCTATCTATCTATCTATCTATCTATCTATCATCTATCTATCTCTATCTATCTCATACATACCTACTCTCCAGGCATTTAAAGGAGACTCCCAAATTTTGGGAAGTGCTCCCAAACTCCCAGGAGAGTAGAGCACCCTCCCGTTTCCTGCCTCTCCTTCTTGTAACAAGGGTGGGTAGGTTCAAAACGTATCTATCTATCTATCTATCTATCTATCTATCTATCTATCTCATATCTATCTATCTATCTATCTATATATCTCATATCTATCTATCTATCTATCTATCTATCTATCTATCTATCTATCTATCTATATCTAACTATCTATCTATCTATCTTTGTGTAGTTAATGTTATCTACTCTAATTCTGTTTGTAAATTATGAATTTGTGATGACTGGGTGAATGTAGCTAGACATCATGTATAGATATTGTATCTAAGAAGTCTCTGACTTATACTGCAGTAGCCTGGAAATCACAATGTAATCATACATACTAATGAGGTCTAATGTGATTAGAACAGCTAAGAGTGTCTATCACTACACTGTTTAATCAGTACATCATAATGTGTGATATTTCCAAGTGTCTACCCACAATCCATCAGTGCAGTATTTTAGTTGTCTCTTTCTGTGTGCAGGATTTGTCCCAGTGGTGTAACTGGCAATCACTGGGGCACATAGCACAATGTGAGAGGGTGGGCCTGGCAATGCAGATCTACTTACAGCATTGTAAGCCCCTGCCCAGAAAAACAAAGCGGTGGCCTCCGGTGTGGATGGGCACATATCGCCAGGTCCTCCTCACCGCTGGGACCATGGCAGCCACATGGTCTGCTACACCGCTGCTATGTGCGTGGGCAATGTAACCCCATCACTGTATTATTTGTTTTGTCAAACTTTCTATATAAATACCCTAATTTGATACTACTGTGTTTATTCTAACAGAGAGCAATCTCCTCACCAAGCTCTACCGGAAAGAAGAAGCCATTCAAGTTGTGGGAAACGGCTGTATAACCAGTCCACGGTTCCCTAACAGCTACCCTAGAAACCTGCTACTGACCTGGAAGCTGGACTCTGCAGAGAACACTAGAATACAGCTCACATTTGATAGCCAGTTTGGTTTAGAAGAGCAAGAAAATGATGTATGCAGGTGAGTGGAGAGCTGGATAAGTCGTAGGTGGTAAAAAAGATGTGTTACCCTGTTACCATTGTACAACCGGACAGGTACTGCTGAGTCCAGGAGTCCTCGCCTATAGGATCCGATAATGGATATACTGTAAGGCTGGGTAGAGATGGAAACACTCACTTTACCAGTAGGGCCCGACAGCATTACTTCTGCTGCAGAACTACTGACTGATAATGGGTAAGTGGAAAGAATAAGTGAGAAGGTCATTGTTGTTTTTCGGAGTTAAAAGTGCCTGCAACTACATAAAGAGAGTCAAAATTGTACAAAATAAGATAAAGATGTTCATTAAAAAAAAAAAAAAATCAAACCTGCACTAAATGGAGAAAACCAGCCCTGAGAGTGGTCAGTACAGGGCTGGTGTCTCTATGGTAAAAGAATAGAGAATACACTGTACCTCCCTTCCCAAGGGCTACCAACTTAAAGTTGAAAAACGATTTTCCCAACAGCTGGGCTGTGGGGATTTGGGTAATTAAGACTGGGATCCATGGAGTGCCAACTTTGTCACCCCAGTGGTCTATAATGGAGAGAGGTCCTTAAAACTGAAGCCCATTATACCAAATATATTATAAAAATGTATAATATTATCATATACTTTCGTTGAATAAAAGATTTTCAAAAACCCTTACTCACTACTTTATTAAACATACAATAAAATCCTTTGTTATTTTTTGATTCAATCCGTGTGTTATTTGTGTGTCCAAACTGGAGATTTGTGTCATGTGACAAGTCCAGTCCATTCATGGCCATCTTAAGCAGTCTTTGTACATTAAAATTGTCAAACTGCAGGGTGGTAGGTTTACTACAACTCTGAAAAGGAAATTGGAGGTGCTGCTCATAGCAGCCAATGAGATTCTAGCCATCATTCATTTAGTACATTCTAGAAATTGATAGCTAGAATACGATTGGTTACTGTGAGCAACATCTTCACTTTTCCTTTTTAGACGTTTTACTAAAGCTGATGTGGCGCTACAAGTCCTACATGTCTGTCATGCTGGGACTTGCAGTTCCACAATTGCTGGACACCCAGTATAACAATATAGAATAGGTTATAAAGTTAGTGGTGTGATTCTGCCCATTCTTTAATTAATTATTGCTAGCGCTTGTCCTGTCTCAATAAGAGCATGCAGGTGATTTATTAATTTAAGGCAAGATGCAAGCTTAGTAATTTGCTGCATACTCTTCATTCATCCCTCAGGATTCCATCTGGAGGCAGAAAAATATATTCGAGGGAATTGATATTTAAAGGTTTGGGAAATACATGTTGCAATGCAGTGTGCTTCTGTAATGCAGCAGAATGCAGAAGATATAAAAAAAAATCACCCGGCATTATAAGACGATTTGATACTTGCTATATATGAACCTTTCACAGTTACCTCCCCCTTCCTGCAAAATACTGCACTTGTGTCACATCGCAATACTTTTATCTTTCTAAGGGCATAATATTGAGAAGGGTACAGACACCAGTCTTAAATAATCTAAGGGCCATTTGCACAATTGCAAATGATCTTGCAGATGTAATTATATTAAATATATATAATTTATTTAAAAAAAATGCTAATTTGTCAAGATTCAGTTTCCAATAATTAGCAAAGATACCCAAGGAGTATTGTAATGTGGGCTCTGGGAACCTTTGTGACTGCAGCTTCTGTGGAACTATAAAACCAGCACATCCTGCCAGCCAGAGGCGGAACTAGCGTGGTGTGGGCCCAGGGAAGCGGGAGGAGGGAACCGGGGCCCACAGCTCGCTATTTCCCTGTGCAGCAGCCCCGTTATCTCCATGGACCCCGGTGCACCGCACCTGCAGCACCAATGGTAGTTCTGCCACTGCTACCAGCCATCGCAGACTGTCTATTGTAATGCATACTTACCAACTTTTGAAAGTTGGCTTCCGGGAACCTGCTGGGGGAGGTGGGCGTGATGGGGGGCGGGGCTCCAAAATGCGGCGTTTTGGACCTAATTCTGCCCACTTCACTAGGAAGTGGGCAGATCCGGGAGATTGACACACTCTCCCGGGAGTCCGTGAGACTCTTGAGAAATGCGGGAGTTTCCTGGACATTCTGGGAAAGTTGGCAAGTATGTTGTAATGTGGATATTGGTATATTTTCAGCTGTTGAGGAACTGCAAGTCCCAGCATGTCCTGTCAGCCAGGGGTATTTCTGGAAAAGCTAGAGAGGCACGTTGGCCGCCTACATCTATTGTAAAGTTAAAGGTTGAAAAGTTTATTCTGTTTAGTTTTGTAAAACATGTGCAAATAAGCACTTCAACATTAAATGACATTATGCAGTCCAATTATAGTCTAACCACTGTGACCATGTGTTGCATAAATCAATTTAGTTGGTCATTTCTTTTACAGTGTTTTAGATTATATTATACTTATGTATAATTGTGCAATATAAAGTATGACCAATTATACATTTTTCATTCTGCTGTTTGTGCACTTGTGAAAAGTTTGTTTCATTATTCCTCTTTCTGCAATATTGATGTCTTTAAGATGCATGAGCTTGTGCACGGTATATTGTCAGTGTGGTTCTTTCCTAATAAAGTGCAGCTATGCAGGAATCCAAAGCATCCTATTAGATATTTGCTCACCTTGTTAGAGATTTACAAATCTGATAAAGGTGGAGGCACAGCGGGTATTATCTGTGCCAATGTGACTTTTCTGTCCACCATATGCAAAGGTGGATGTCAATGTGTTGCTTTTTGAACACTTTACACAGCCAGTGGCGGATCCAGAGGGGGGCGATTGCCCCCTAGCAGGGGCTTGCTACCGGCGGCTGCACACTGTGCAGGTCCGTTCGGCAGTGACAGTGTGCTGCCCGGCTGCTCTGATTGTGTTTTAAACACAATCAGAGCAGCGGGGCAGCACACTGTCACTGCCGAGCGGACCTGCACATACTGTGCAGCCGCCGGCACCCTTAGAAATTAGAAAGGGGGCGGGGCCTAAATCGCCCCCCCTAAAATCGCCCGGGTATAGCAAAGGTCTGGATCCGCCCCTGTGCACAGCTATTTGTGGCATGGAGGTCCGTCATAGGAATGTGGGTTTCGGTTAAAGCTAAATTCCTGCCTGCTGTCACTTTTTGATCTCTTCTTAATTAAGTGCATTTTTTTCACTTAACCTAGTATTTGTGCTTTGTTCATGTCTTAAATCATGAGAGTAGAGGGACATCAGGCCTGTCCATATGTTATGTTTCATATATCTACATTTTAAAGCACATAAGTTTATGTGGTCCTTATAGTAATGGCCAATGCCCCGCCATCGCCATCTCAGAGGATGGGTAAATAAATATAAGTTCATTTTGTGGAGCGCTCACTAAGCGGGCACCCTGTCTTCATAAATGTGCAGTCACTACCTTTTGAAGTTCATTAGAATATCTTGTCCGTCAACACAATAGACCAGTTTTGCATTTAGTGGCAGAATCAAATGCATCACTGTCGCTAACCCAGAATCAGGAAGTAACACCATGATCCGCCAAGAGTAAAATGTTTATTTCACAAATGTAACAGCATGAACACATGACCCAGGTCAATCGTCTTGCTGGGTGTCAGAAAACCTAATGTCCGGGATACTTACACTTTTAGGAAACAATCCTATGAGATCCATAGAACTTGTTTGATAAAGATGGAGAAGTATTTTGCTGCTTAAATGGACAGTTTCTGCCTTGATATGTAATCTAATTAGGATCATAAACACATGTTTAGGTTTATAGTTTACACAACTCTATTAACCCCAGCTAGGGGGCGGTAAAGTATCCTTCCCCTTTTGTATTGTCCTACACAATTGGATCAATTGGTACTTCCCACTCTCTCATTACCTACTCTAGCTATACACATTAATCCACATCTCCACCATCATCTACTCAGTTTACACTCTCTCTTTCTCCTATTCACTTCCACCACTCTTCTCTCTAAACATTTCTTTTCTCTCCATCATCCTATTTCTCCATCCCCTGTTATTATTTCCCCTTCACTACTTACCTCCTCGCTATTCTGTACATATGAACTGTTTTGTCCCCGGCAATTCACCACACTCATCCGGCCTATGTTACCAGAAATAAACCTCACACTTACAAATCATCCTTGCATGTCCTCTTTCTCACCCTGTTACTTCTCATGGCTGCTGGTGACATCTCACCTAACCATGGGCCCCGTTCATTACTCACTATCTATTCCTCACTTCATCCAAACCTTACCATCTAGCCCATACTTTCAGTCCAGCCAACCCTATCCACTTATCTCCACTCCTCTCTCTTCCCTTGTCCTGCGCATTATGGAATGCCAGATCTGTTTGTAACAAACTTACATTCGTCCATGATATATTCATTTCTAAATGCCTCAATCTCCTTGCTATTACAGAAACTTGTCTCTGACACTACATCCCCTACAGCGCTCTCTTATGAGGGACTCTCCCTCAGACCTGGAAACAGACATGGTGGTGGAGTAGACATTCTACTTACTCAAAGCTGCACCTTCCAAGTCATAACCTCTGAACCCTCCCTCTCATTATCTTCCGTCTGTCTCTCCTGCCACTAAACATCTTTCACTTACTTCCTCCTTTGCTGGACCTCATCTCCCACTCACTGTGATGAATGGTCCCCTGACCTTGTTTTCTCTGGCTACTGCTCCTTCTCTAGATTCTCCAACTTAGCCTTTCCACTCTCCGTCCACAACCTTCTTTCCTTCAGCCTTACCTTTACACATTCAGCCTCAAATAACAACTCACCCAACAACACCCAAATCTGTATCCCTTCCCTTGCACTCTCCCCTCCTGTACTATCTTGTGTAACCAACTGCTATGTCTTCATAGATGTCCCAGCGTTACCTAAAGCTCTGCATGTTCAAAACAGAGCTTATCATCTTCTCTCCTGCCAGAGTCACCACCTGCCCTCAAATCTCCCTCACCGTCAACAACACCCCCATTTCCTCAGTCTCCCAAGCCCGCTGCCTTGGTGTCTCACTTGACTCTGCCCTCTGCTATTCTTCACATCCAGACTCTCTTCCAGTCCTGTCTTATGGAATTCCCTACCACGCCCAATCAGGCTTTGCCCCATCTTTCAAATCTTTTGACACCCTTTGAAAACCCATCTTTGTTTTAGAGCTTACTTTATCCCTGATAGTACTATTCACACTAATGCACCCTCGTAGCTGTCTCAGTCTCTACTCTGAGCCACATTTGCTCCTTTTATTTCAACACCGCCTTCTCCCACCTAGAATGTAAGGCAGGGTGCTCCATACCATTGCTTTTCATTTCTGCATTTATTTTGCCAGCCATGTATGTCCCTGTTTTATGTATGTCCTGCTTTCCTTACTTTACGGTGGCACCTTACAAATCAGCGATAATAATAATAATAATAATAATAATAATAATAATAATAATATAGAATTGAAGAGAATGTCTTCTTATTCGTTATAATAGATGCTTATTACTAAATATTCTTTATTTCAGGGCTTTAGAATAAAATTTGCCATTTTTAATTTTACATTGTAAAATGACATAGCAGTTTGAGTTGCTACAATTGATTTGACACATTGCATTGATCCCCAGGTATGATTTTGTGGAAGTGGAAGAAGCTTCAGAAACAAGCACAGTCATACGTGGACGATGGTGCGGACACAAGGAGGTTCCTCCAAGGCTGACATCTAAGAAGAACCAAGTAAAGATCACCTTTAAATCAGATGACCATTTTGTGGCTAAGCCTGGATTCAAGATTTGTTATTCTCTTGTGGTAAGTTACTGACTTCATTCATAAATTCCTGATCTCCCTCTTGTGATGGTCATTTTATTGGCTCAGGGAAGACACTGACACTTAAACATTACACTTTTTGAAGGCCTGGAAGACCCTCTCGGCAATCTTTATAATTATATGACCAGTGGTTGTAATGCAAAGAGCATGAGCGCGTCCATGATGATTCTCACCATAGGAGGTTTTAGGGACTTGTGTCTTTGGTGTCCACCTGCCAGCACTGACTACTAGGTCCAGGGGCAGGCTGGGCTGGGGGGCAGGAGGGCATCTGGCCCCCGGGCCTGTCCCATAGTGGGCTACCTTGGGCTGGGGCACTGGGCCACCTGCATTTTTATCCTTTAAAATGTTCCTATTAGGCTGCCTAGTCAAGTCTTGGCCCCCCAGGCTAAAATTTGCCAGCCCTCCACTGACTAGGTCCAGTGTCCTGCTAGAAAAAAACAAATACAATTCACACCAGCAACCATGGTAATGACATTACAGGTGGAGCAGACTCTATTACACTGCAAACAAATAACAATGGCATGATATAAAATAAGGTCCTGTTTTACTATAGAACTCATCAACAGAGCTATACATTCATCTGTTAATATACTAGCTTTAAGGTTCTTAGTTTTCTATTGTATAAGAGAGATAATCATATGAAGGCAAACTGGACTACTATTTTGCTTTTTTTACCTAACCTGAATGTATTTCTCGCTTATCTGAAATAGTTTTCATGATTGTTTTTCTAAAATTGCAAAATATGATACTTTTTTCATCTAGTTGTACTCAGTGTAGAAAGAATGCTCCATTATATCTGTCTGTATTGTAACAACCTGCCTCCTGGACTTTTGGACTCTATTATTTGTATTGCTATTTTGTGTTCCAGCAGTACCTCTTTTCACCAGAGGTGCTGCTATTGTGCATTATTCTTGTGCTTAAGGAGTTAACCTGTATGTTCACTAATTATCTCATGCACCTGGGTGTGTCTCATTCCCCTTATATATACCTGTTCCTCCCAGCAGTCATTGCTGGTTATTGTTGTCCCATCCTGTGTTGTCCTTTCCTGTTGTCCAATCCTGATGTAATTTCCTGTTGTCCTTACCTGATTGTTTCTGGACATTCATGCTACTTTCTGCATCAGCTGGAACCTGGTATTTATCACTGCTCCTTATTACCTGTTGTTAATACCTCTCTGCAAATAAACACAGAGTGTTTTCACCTATCCATGACTCCTAGCTGTACTTCTGTTTGAGATCCGTGACAGTATAACCAGCCCAAAAAACAGCTTTGGAGTCAGGTGAAAGTTTTGTTTTATTCTGGGACTTTTTTTTGCTGCAATCAAGTTTTCATTTGTCTTTTGCAACATGTCTGTTTTACCAATCATGGAATTACCACTGCTACAAACCTTACAAATGGACATTATATTGCTACGCTCCCAGCTGGCTAAATTTTCCACTTTGCTTTTGGACCCACTTAGGAGACTATCAGAGACTGTTTCACTGAAATCTAATACTGTTGATTTGACCCAGCCAACTCTGTCTGCTGCTGAATCCGTGCCGCCAACACCTTGCTATAATACCATGTCAAATTTGCATTTAACTAACAACTGCAGTTTAACTAATGCCCGGTTCACAAGTGGGCCACGCCCCCATCTGACCGAAGTGGAGCGACAGCGCAGAATAACCAACAAACTGTGTCTCTACTGTGTCAGCAATGCACATTTCTTGCAGGACTGTCCTGTCCGTAGACCACGTCAGCTTATTGAACAATCTCCTGTTGTTTCCTCTCGGCACTCCAAATCTGTTTATGCTCCAGCATTCCTGTTCTCTGCGAAGAGACCCAATCTGCCAGCTCCAGCCGCCTGTCCTGAGGCACCCACTCCCTCTGTCTCCCGTGCCGAGGTGCCAGCCTCTGTCTCCCGTGCCGAGGTGCCAGCCTCTGTCTTCTGTGTCGAGGTGCCAGCCTCTGTCTCCTGTGCCGAGGTGCCAGCCCCTGCCTCCAGCTCTGAGGTCACCTCATCTGCCTCCAGCTCTGAGGTCACCTCATCTGCCTCCAGCTCTGAGGTCACCTCATCTGCCTCCAGCTCTGAGGTCACCTCATCTGCCTCCAGCTCTGAGGTCACCTCATCTGCCTCCAGCTCTGAGGTCACCTCATCTGCCTCCAGCTCTGAGGTCACCTCATCTGCCTCCAGCTCTGAGGTCACCTCATCTGCCTCCAGCTCTGAGGTCACCTCATCTGCCTCCAGCTCTGAGGTCACCTCATCTGCCTCCAGCTCTGAGGTCACATCATCTGCCTCCAGCTCTGAGGTCACATCATCTGCCTCCAGCTCTGAGGTCACATCATCTGCCTCCAGCTTGGAGCCTGCTGCCACTGTGTCCGGTTCGGAGTCTCCTGCCACTGTGTCCGGTTCGGAGTCTCCTGCCACTGTGTCCGGTTCGGAGTCTCCTGCCACTGTGTCCGGTTCGGAGTCTCCTGCCACTGTGTCCGGTTCGGAGTCTCCTGCCACTGTGTCCGGTTCGGAGTCTCCTGCCACTGTGTCCGGTTCGGAGTCTCCTGCCACTGTGTCCGGTTCGGAGTCTCCTGCCACTGTGTCCGGTTCGGAGTCTCCTGCCACTGTGTCCGGTTCGGAGTCTCCTGCCACTGTGTCCGGTTCGGAGTCTCCTGCCACTGTGTCCGGTTCGGAGTCTCCTGCCACTGTGTCCGGTTCGGAGTCTCCTGCCACTGTGTCCGGTTCGGAGTCTCCTGCCACTGTGTCCGGTTCGGACTCCAGTCTGCTCCAGAGGGGGCGCTGCCCTTCCAGTCTGCTCCAGAGGGGGCGCTGCCCTTCCAGTCTGCTCCAGAGGGGGCGCTGCCCTTACCGACTGCTCCAGAGGGGGCGCTGCCCTTACCGACTGCTCCAGAGGGGGCGCTGCCCTTACCGACTGCTCCAGAGGGGGCGCTGCCCTTACCGACTGCTCCAGAGGGGGCGCTGCCCTTACCGACTGCTCCAGAGGGGGCGCTGCCCTTACCGACTGCTCCAGAGGGGGCGCTGCCCTTACCGACTGCTCCAGAGGGGGCGCTGCCCTTACCGTCTGCTCCAGAGGGGGCGCTGCCCTTAAAGACTTCTCCAGAGGGGGTCCTGTCCCTCCAGTCTGCTCCAGAAGAGTTGCCAGTCCATGCGGTCCAACCCGAGTTGCCAGACCATGCGGTCCAGCCCGAGTTGCCAGTCCATGCGGTCCAGCCCGAGTTGCCAATCCATGCGGTTCAGCCCGAGTTGCCAGTCCATGCGGTTCAGCCCGAGTTGCCAGTCCATGCGGTTCAGCCCGAGTTGCCAGTCCATGCGGTTCAGCCCGAGTTGCCAGTCCATGCGGTTCAGCCCGAGTTACCACTTGGTGCTGTCTGCCCTCAGGCTTCTCAAAGTGCTGTCTGCCCTCAGGCTTTTCAAAGTGCTGTCTGCCCTCAGGCTTTTCAAAGTGCTGTCTGCCCTCAGGCTTTTCAAAGTGCTGTCTGCCCTCAGGCTTTTCAAAGTGCTGTCTGCCCTCAGGCTTTTCAAAGTGCTGTCTGCCCTCAGGCTTTTCAAAGTGCTGTCTGCCCTCAGGCTTCTCAAAGTGCTGTCTGCCCTCAGGCTTCTCAAAGTGCTGTCTGCCCTCAGGCTTCTCAAAGTGCTGTCTGCCCTCAGGCTTCTCAAAGTGCTGGCAAGTCTGCCGCCCAGTCCGGGCCTGCTGCCAAGCCTTCCGCCCAGTCCGGGCCTGCTGCCAAGCCTTCCGCCCAGTCCGGGCCTGCTGCCAAGCCTTCCGCCCAGTCCGGGCCCGCTGCAAAGCCTTCCGCCCAGTCCGGGCCCGCTGCCAAGCCTGCCGCCCAGTCCGGGCCCGCTGGAAAGCCTGCCGCCCAGTCCGGGTCTCCTGTCAAGCCTGCTGCCCAGTCCGGGCCTGCCACCAAGTCTGAACTACCACCTACCTTCAATGGGGATATACAGCAATTTAATGCTCTGATTAAATTTTTTATATCCTATTTACCATCAGTACCTGACCTCCTAGATAGCCAACGGAAGCAAGTATATTACCTGTTGTCCAATTTTACAGGGAAAGCTCTGGAATGGGCCAGCCCCTTTGTTGAGACCAGAGATCCCATCCTTTCCGATTTACAACTTTTTTGTGAGGCAGTGTACAAAGAATTTGTTCCAGCACTTGTCAGTTTTACTCCTTGCATGTCTGTTGTGCCAACTTCCTTGTCTTCAGTTGCCCAACCTTTGAGGCTACCTGCATGTTCTATTCAGTTTGAGCAATCCTGTGTCCCTAAAAAGAAAGCAAAGAAATGTAAAAAGAAGAGAGGTGAGACTTCGGGATTCCCGCATTCCTTGGACATGGTTTCCGTACCTTCTCTGTCCATGGATGAGGATTTCTCCACCACATGCCCGATAGTGGACTATGACTCGGACACTTTCAAACACTTTTGGTGATATGGGCGTCTGGAATCCGCCCTTTAGGGAGGGGGTACTGTAACAACCTGCCTCCTGGACTTTTGGACTCTATTATTTGTATTGCTATTTTGTGTTCCAGCAGTACCTCTTTTCACCAGAGGTGCTGCTATTGTGCATTATTCTTGTGCTTAAGGAGTTAACCTGTATGTTCACTAATTATCTCATGCACCTGGGTGTGTCTCATTCCCCTTATATATACCTGTTCCTCCCAGCAGTCATTGCTGGTTATTGTTGTCCCATCCTGTGTTGTCCTTTCCTGTTGTCCAATCCTGATGTAATTTCCTGTTGTCCTTACCTGATTGTTTCTGGACATTCATGCTACTTTCTGCATCAGCTGGAACCTGGTATTTATCACTGCTCCTTATTACCTGTTGTTAATACCTCTCTGCAAATAAACACAGAGTGTTTTCACCTATCCAGGACTCCTAGCTGTACTTCTGTTTGAGATCCGTGACATGTATGTACTTGTATAAGGAATGTCCATTTTAGCATGGCATCTCTGCAGGGAAATGTACCAGACCTAGATAGGTAAGAGGGGCATACGGCTGGTGTTTAGTGAATGAGGTGCCTGAATAAATTAGTGGCAGCTCCAATGAGATGTCCCTTTCACTTTGCACCTCCAACCCAGGTAGGTGTGAACTCTCCGCCCCGATCTTGGCAACCACGATCGTAGCTCTCTGCTCCTCCTCATTGTGATCAGTAACAGTTGATGCCCACAGGGGCCAAACCTTATTCTAAACAAATGCCCATATCAAGCTAACCACATCTGTTAATAATTCACTGCTATCTCTTACAATTGTTTTGGGACAATCTCTATAGCTCGCACAAAGGGCCTGATTTGTTAAGGAAGGTGAATCCCGATACGGGCGACACTTCCGACAGGCTATGATTTCAAGGGAGGAAACAGGGAGGGAAGGGCCATATGCATGTAGTCAATGTACAGTAAGGTTTGAGCGCAGGCACATCCTTCTGATTCAAGCTCTGGGCATCTCTCAGGTACGTGATAATTAGCCGTATCATTTGCACCAGCTACAGGGCAGGCCAGTGATGATGTTCGTGTGTTCATGCCAGAACATTTGTTTGCAAGTAAGAGAAACTGTAAAAATGCGTTTTATGTGAAGTCAGCATGAATAATTAAAGTATTTCATGTAAAAAAAAAAACTGGAATTTGGTTTTATGTATTTATATTAGTGATTATATTATTAACAGGTGTTAATGTATTTAATATATTTTTTTTCCATCTGTGCGTTCTGATGGAACTTTATACACACATTTGCATTGTGCATATCCTGCAGTTTGCAAGTGCCATGTAGGCAGACCCATATTCAACCAGAAACGTTCATATCTGCTTGTACTTTACTACGGGCGTACATGCATGCAATTTTCATCTTATTTAGAAAAAAATGCAAACTGCATTCACTCTGCGTTCCTTTATGAATCAGGCCCAAAATGTACATTTTCGCTGCCTAACAATTTCAATCTGCTTTTTTTAGGTTTACTTGTCTCTTGAATTGTACAGGATTTTTTATATCCCTGTATTCGTGTCTTGTGTTCTTAATATTTGTAAATTTCCCACTCCCTAGAAAAATATGGATTGCTGTATATGCAGTATAACTGGACAACTATCTGTCAGTCCATAGCATAGGTGATAACACAGATTGTCATCATAACTGCACAGTCAGTCCATTGGGAGTTCTTCCTTCAGGCACAAAAAAGCAAAAAAACTAAAATAATATACAATAAAGCATGATAGAAAGAGTTTATTATTTTCATAAATTGTTTTGTTGGGAAACACTACTCATTATATCAGTAAGACTTTGCTGCTTAGTATTAGAAATTGTCATACTAGATTGTTCAATTTTCTGCTGTCGATTTTCTGATTCAGTTATTTATTGGTAAATTAGTTTTTGAAAGGAATACTAGTGACAAATATTTTATAAGATTCAGTTAGGCTGTGTGATTTTGCAGATCTATCAGTCATTTAAATTTATCAATCATCTGGATATGAAAGGCCAGTTACCGCTACATTTATTTCATGTGCTGTAATGCCTCACTTGCGCTATGAGGTGTAATGAAAATATCAGCTATGTAATGAATGCTAAAGGGTACCTGTCACCAATCATTATTATTTTGCTAATTCAACAGTATATGCAATAACTATATACATATCATGATAGCTATTTAAAATAGTATTTTATTTTTTTTTAGCTACTCACCTTCTTAAAATGACAGCATTGACTAAAATCAAAGGGATGCAGCCATTTTGAAGTTGAACCAATGTTTATCAATTCACTACAAACTATTGACATCATTGAGACTTGAGGTATTTTTCCGTGGGGGGCATCTCTGTCTGTGTTGCAATTGGTGGAGGAGGAATTATATGCACAGAGCCGGATAAACAATAGGGCTAAAGGGGCTACAGCCCAGGGGCCTCAGATAGCTTTTGGGCCTGCCAGCATTCATCGACGTCCCCGCCCCCGGCTCCGACTCACCTGTTCAAGGAGAATGGCAGGCACCTAACAGCAAATGTTATGCTGTTAGCTGCCTGCTGTCATTGTAGTACTTATGTGGCACGCAGTAATCTCCTTACTGAGGAGATCTCGTGAGAGTGAGACTAGGAGATCACTGTGCGCTGCGTAAGTGCTACAGGTAGTGGAACAACGAGGGGGGGGGAGCCCTCATGGCTGGGAGGGCCTCATGGAGGGGGCCTTCACAGTACCCTTAGCCTCCCTTCCCTTAATCCGGCCCTGACTCTGCACGAGACATCTTCTTGTCTGGCAAAAAGTATAAATACATGTTAATACTAAAAACACCTATGACTTCCCTTTCATTACATAGAAGATTAATCATCGCATAAACATTGCACCTATGTTGATTATTACCCAATGGCATGGATAATCATCTTTCATAAGTAATTCACAACTTTGTTTTTTCTTTTTTTTTATAAAAGGCAAAACAATAACACAATCATTCCTCATTCCAAGCACAAAATGTGATTACATTTTATTTAAAAAAAATTAACAAACAACATACCTTTCACTACACACACATCTTGCATCTAGCAGGTTGAGATTTTCTTAAGAGTCTACCTCCGACTTTGTTGAAAGATCCCAAACTCATAAACACAGGAAATGGTGGGAATGTTGTTCTATCTTTTCTCGTGAATCTCATTTATTTGACAGTTTCACTCAAAATTGTGCTAACCTTTCACCCCCTTCTTATTATTTCTGATGCAAAAGATACATTGTTGGTTAATAACATTTTAGTAATGCCTTGAATCCTGCATTTAGATGCAGGACTCAGTATTATTATTATTATTAGTAGTAGTATTTATTTATAGGGCGCCACTATGTATCCGTAGCGCCGTACACGGACAGACAGAAACACAGTACAGGGTGAGACAGCACGGAACAGTTAACAAAAAGCACAGTAACTCGGAAGCTCAAAGTACAGCTAGATGAAAGGTGAGAGGCCCCGGGGGTAGAGAGAGGGGTAGAAGGGCCTCACGGAAGAGACAAGGAGCCGGAGAGCAGAGTTAAGGTGGTGGAGAACAGGAGGAGAGGAGGCCCTGCTCGAAGGAGCGTACAATCTAAGGGGAGGGTAGGACGGACAGAGACGCAAGTGTAGGAGGAGGAAAGGGGGAGAGCGGAGGCAAGGACGGAGAGGGGGGAGAGGAGAGCGACGAGGAGGGAGGTAGGTGGGAGACTGGAAGGAGGGCAGTTAAGTGGGGGACTGGAAGGCTATAAGGAAAAGGTGGGTTTTTAAAGCCTGTTTGAAGCTGGACAAGTATTCAACTTTGAAGTTTGAAGCTGGACAGTATTCAACTTTCACTTCACAACATGGTAACCACAGCTGATGCAAGTTTGCTGTGATGCAATCTAGTGATCGTTGACATCACAGAGTCAGGAAGATGAACTCCCACACAGTATATATACCTGCTCTGCCTGTCATTTCATGCCAGAGTATCAGCTTTGCTGTTCTGAGCTCCTCAGCATCTTATCTTGTTTACTGTTTAATTCCTGATTATTGACCCAGATTGTTCCTGACTTCATGATACATAGATCCTGACTGTGTACTGCGCTGACAGATTGGTTGTGACATTTGGTTGTTCCTGACTATTCCTCTGCTTGCAGATTCTGTTTATTTTACCTGCACCCTGCTAAACTCGATTAGTCTGACTATTCTACCTTCAGAACTACTTACCTGTAGTGCTCCATTCACCATGCTAAGGACAAGTTCCGTGGAACGAGACCTGGTTACTACACGCAGCCAAATCCATCCTGCTTTGCGGCGGACTCTGGTGAATACTGAAATAACATACACTTTGCACCACCACTCTCTGGCTATGTCAATCTTAACTGGTGTTGTGTCCACACCCCCGGAACTGAGAAGTTGCACATTTTTAGGCAGAAGGTGAAAAGGTCATGTCAGGTAAACCTTGCAAAATCATAACTAATGTGACTGGATATTTGTATTATGCCATCCAGCTCTACTATACTTTCTGGCATTTTGCTGTTTTTTAGCAATTAGTTGTCATTGACAACTCCTACTGGAGCTGCTTGGTCAAACTAGCCATTCACAGACTGTAAGTGTCAACTTTATGCTAAAGTTGTAGCCACAATTGTAGGAGGGTTAGAACTGTCAAACATTATTATCTTATTATTAATGGGCTAAATTATACTTTTATAAGAGCTGTTCCTTTTACATGCATACCTATATAGGTAATGATTTTATATGGGCTATTAGCCCTCTTTTTATAGCTGTTTTATAAGACCAACCCCATGCCCCCTTAACCAATCCAGACAGGGCCCCTTGTTTTATCCAGTCTGGACGCTTTACTGCTCTCTCCATATGCAGCCCTTAGTATGGGCTGAGAGATCTAATCTTTAGATCTCCAGATGAGACTTACTTCCAAGTCTTTATCACTAGAGTTTAGTGACACCTCTATGCTGTGGGAGGTTTGGAGCCAGATCACAGAGACAGCTCAGATTACCAGAAGCCAGACTCCTTCTGTGTTCAAGAGAACCCTCCCAAAGCTCCTGAAAGTGCCTATGCCAGTCTCCAACTCGGAACCGAAGGCCCGTCAGTCTAACATCACCAGGCCCACCCAGATCCCACTAGACCACAGTGCCTACTCCTATAAACATACCAAGAGCATTATACAATACTTAAAAGAAAACATTTATTTTAACTGCACCCAGTAGATAAACACACAGACTTCCCATCATGAGGGCCTCGGAAGGGTAGACTCGACTCACATTGCTAAAAAAAAAAAAAAAAAAAAGGAAAGCAATAACATAAATAGGACACAAAATGCTACATGAGCTAAATAAAATTAACAAACCAATCACATATTAACTTTCATCAGGCAAACCTCAACTGCATATTGTTGAAGGAATAGAAGGGCAGTTTCCAGTTGGCACTCTGGGC
Organism: Mixophyes fleayi; assembly: GCF_038048845.1. Lineage (NCBI taxonomy): Eukaryota > Metazoa > Chordata > Amphibia > Anura > Limnodynastidae > Mixophyes > Mixophyes fleayi. The sequence goes on along the minus strand of NC_134403.1, from coordinate 36,505,679 downwards.
AGAGGGGAGTTTAATACAAAGGGGACATAGCTTCCTAAAATAGGGGCATAGCAGTGGCAGCACAATGTGTACTTTCTTGTCCTGGGGGACAGACAAGCAAAACTGAAAAAAATCCTTGCCCAGCAGTTCTTGGGCTTCTTCACATTCAATTTGATTAAACTTTGGTTATAATGCATTTTGTAGAGACAATAAATATTTTTTTCTACAGTTTTCTGTTCTTATTTAAAAAAAAAAATATCATCAAAAACATGAAAACGTGAAATAAGTCATGAGGAACATTTCTGGAAATGATCTTGTAAATATTTGTACCAAAAAATATCTTGTGTAGTTGACATGAGCAGCTGTGTTGAATTCCAATAATCCCTACTTGTTGTTTAAACAGCTCTGGTACCTGGTATGTTAGCAGTTGTGATGTTCGAGCCTGATTTTTTTTTTCTTTGAAATATCAAATTCCTTTTACCTGGAAGTCATATTTCATGTGCCCCCCTCATTTTCATTAGATAACTGGTAGTCTCAACATGAAACATTCACATTGTTCTTCTAGGAATTAGCTCTCTTCAATAATAAAACAAATGAACGATGTTACATCAAGTGACAATAATAATGACTTGGGGCCTGAGGCAGAGTTGGCCACAATTGTGCACCATATTGCAGTTGCAAATTGCGTTCACTGTTTTGTTTGCAAATACGTGTTCGCTGTTAGACATAAAACTTCAAAAACCTCTCTAATACGGGAAAAATAACTCCTCGTCTCACGCACATTAAAAGAAATAAATTTGCTTAAAAACTCAAAAAAAAACATACTACATGCGCGTGCAATTAACAAAGCACCTATCAGCATCAGCAGAGCATTCCCAAACAGCCAATCACAAGCGGTTCCCTATTGCTGACAGGCGTTTATTCATCTGTGTCCTGGTCTGCATCTATTCGCAATTGCGCGAACATGCCCTTACTGTACTCGGACCACGTTAGAATCTTATGCTACGCAAACTGGTGTAGTACTCATCAGACCCTTTCAGTCTTTTGTTTTCAAGAAACTTTTGTAAATTGAAAAAAAAGCTGTGTTTTTTTTTACATATGCAGCTAATAATAGTGTGACAGTCAAAGGCTCAATATACACATCACTTCTGGTGTGCAAAGATCTCTCCAACCTGCGTTGAGTTTGGTAACATGGTAAATGCAACTTTAACAATCTAAGTAATAACTGAAAACAACACATTTAATCAAAGAAAGAGACATCTATCTGTAACAACATAGCATAAATTTTAAAGTGTTACAAGCTATAACAAACAATAGAGCAGGAAGGTGCCCAAACGTGAACGCTTGGAGGAACGGCGTCAATGCTTTGACTGAGCATTCCGATTGGGTCTTAACTGGTTAAGCATAAGTTATCCAGGCCCTCTAGGCATCTGTCTATGGCCATAACTAATGTAAAGAAAACAACTTTAAATAATTACTAGGGATGTGCACCGGCCACTTTTGGTGTCTCGTGTTTTGTGTTTTGGATTCGGATTTGCTTGAGGTTTTGGGTTCGGATTTGTTTCGCAAAACACCTGACGAAAGGTTTTGGTTCTGATTTATTTTTAAAAAAGCATAAAAAGTGCTAAAAACCAGTTTTGTGTTTTTTTTTTTCACTCCTACGCTATTATTAACCTCAATAACATTCAATAACAATCATTTCCACTAATTTCCAGTCTATTCTGAACACCTCACAATATTGTTTTTAGGCCAAAAGGTTGCACCGAGGTAGCTTGAGCACATAATGCCAAAAAAAGAGGTACAAAATGGAATTGTTCTGGGCCCTCCCTCCCACCCTTCGCGAGATTCGACGCGAGACTTGGAAGACAGAGCCTCGTTTTCAATTTTTTGCCCACCGGAAATATCCGAACAGTGCTCGGATCCCGTTCGGATCCGCACTGTTCGGGTGGGCTCGGATTAGTGGAATCCGAGCCCGCTCATCTCTAATAATTACGCAGATCTTCAGTATGAGGTTTGAGATCTGGGTCAATGTGTGTGAGGCGTGAGTTTATTATATAGAGGTAAGCTGTTAAAAGGCAAGTCTCTCTCAAAGCCTAGAGAGACAAGACTTAGCTGTAATCTAGCACCCACTGCCACAGTAATAGTATTTATTATAAGCAATGTTATTGTGTTACAGACCACCAAACAGATTGGTTTAATTCCCAGCCAGCTAAGCCCCTGCTTTTATATCTTAGATCCTATTTTTGGTTTGAAAGACGAATGGAATCAATGACTTTCCAGGTTACTGGCAGAAATTGAAACATTCATTCTCACCTGATGCTCAGTGTACATTTGTGCCTCATCATTATCACATCAAACTTACCATACAGCAAAGGTAATAATCAGACTTTTATTCTGAACCAGACTTATCTATCAACAAACTTGTAATGAACCTTTTAGGTTAAACATGATTGGACCTTAATTACGCTCAGTTTTGGGGCCCTTGTTTTGTGCTCTGGGGCCACCAGATTCCAGCCTGTCCCTTGCTCAGTTGCTGTCTGGAAATTTGCATTTGCAGTAGTAGTGGAACCACCACTGTTGCAGGGGGTGTCGAAACTATGGGGCCCAGAGGTGAGGAGGACCCTTAGATACCTGTCCATTTGCACCTGAGGCCCGGCTCTTCTCTTCTAAGCCAAGTGGGGCTTCATTGCACATGTGACAATCCCTCTGCATGCTCGGACAGAAGAGCAGGGGCCTTTCTTAAAAATCATGTAACCCAAAAAATGTACTTATTTGTTGACTCTCTACGTCCTGAATTTCAAAAGGAAAATACATTTCCTGCAAATAGTTAATTACAGGAACCCCTGGATATTGTATTTTTTAAAGCCTTTCTCGAAGTCCTACTATAAAAAATAATATATATGTATATACAGGTGGTATACGCATGTTGGATTATAATATATTTCAGTGAAATGCTTTCAGAGGCAGCTGAACACTGCAATAAAGACTGCAGCAAAATGTATGTAAGGCGTCTTTATTGTGATATCGGGCAGCACAGTGGCTTAGTGGTTAGCACTTCTACCTCACAGCACAGGGGTCATGAGTTCAATTCCCGACCATGTAGTTTATATGTTCTCCCCATGTTTGTGTGGGTTTCCTCTGGGTGCTCCGGTTTCCTCCCACACTTCAAAAACATACTAGTAGGTTAATTGGCTGCTATCAATTTGACTCTAGTCCGTGTCTGTGTGTGTGTGTTAGGGAATTTAGACTGTAAGCTCCAATGGGGCAGGGACTGATGTGAGTGAGTTCTCTGTACAGTGCTGTGAAACTAGTGGCGCTATATAAATAAATGATGATGATGTTTGGGGGCCAAAATAAAACACTTTATAACACTGTTTGAGAGAGACAGCAGCTGCTGCTTAAACTTTTACTGTATACAAACAGGAAACACAGTACACAAGATATCAATGCACCTGCATATAATGTAAAGTTCATACTTGCCAACTCTCCCGGAATATCCAGTAGACTCCCGAATTCCAGGTAGGTCTCCCAAACTCCCGGGAGAGTAGGGCAACCTCCCGAATCTGCCCACTTCCTAGTTAACTGGGCCGTGTTAGAGCCCCAATGACGCAATTCTCAAAGAATCACATCATTTGGGCAAAATGATGTGACTCATCAAGCCCCGCCACCTCCGCCTATACCCCCTCCGGGAACTTCCGGAAGGGCTCAACAAACAGTTGCCAAGTATGAGTATGATATAGTCCTGGTGTCTACATCTGCTGGGGAATTAAATAGCACCTCAAATACACTACATCTATATCAAATAAATATATAGATCCTATTGTGTTGTATTTTTTAGTCCTGGGATCTAGTGTATCTGTTGTAGTTAGTGCAAAGAGCTTGACCTCCCCACCAAATATTCGGTAAATACTTAATGTCCCCAATTTCTGGGGACAATCCCAGGTTTTAAAGATACTTTCCTGCAAATTTTTGTCTATGGAAATGTAGCGATTTTTCAAAATTGACCAAAATGTCTACAGATTATTAGAAAATGGCTTAGAAAAGAAGGACTCTTCTGAAATATTTGCTTCATCTGTATTACTTTATGACAAAGTGACATAAGTAGGTTTTGCTCCTATATTTGTGTGTGCTGCTGGGATCTTCACAAAGCTGATAACTGTGGGGTACTGAGAATTCCCACATAAAGCTTTCTTCATCTGTTCCTAGATTTGCTTCATTGATACGCTGAAGGCCATTCTTAAGTGAACATGGTAGGTGCAGCATCATACAGCACAATAATCAGTATGTTAAAACATATATGTTTGCACTAACAGGATACTTGTCATGAATGCTTATAGGTATATCGAAATACAAGTGGTTTATAAATACATAAAGCTCACTGGCTCCATTATTGCAATATATTTTTACAGTTTGTGTATTTATCTGTTTTTTTAATTTTTGGAGAATAGAAATCAGTTTCCATCGAACCTGACCAGTGGTCACACTACATTAACATTGTATTTCTTATTAATTAGGAGTATAGCATTATACAGTTTCCTATCATATAATAAATAAAATGACATTACCCATCAATTAGCACACTCATCAATCGCAGTGGAGACGTTCTTCTGTGGAAGCAGATCACTCGCTGTGCTATATTTGTTTTCTTTCTCAGCCAGAAATAATATTATCTTATATCTGTAAATATTGCCTGTTACCTTCTAGGTAACACATTGCATTAATCCCCAACCCTATATGTTATAGGGTTGTCCCCGCATTTTTTATAATGTGTAGAAGACAAGGGGGATGGAGTTGAATGCAAACTCCTGCACATGGCCCCAAAACACTACCACGTTTGTGGCCATGTGTAAGCGCGTCTTACGCTTACAGCAGCTTGCGTTCCCTTATGATTGAAGAGGTGTAACTGGACAAGTAAGGGGGCAGGTAAGAGCGCGTTGGAGCAAATGTGACTCATGTAGACTGATACTCAGACACATACGCGCCTGTCAGGAGACAGGAGGCGTGCGAGTGCTCGATCACTGGTCTAAGTTACGAGCTAACAGTGGTGGCGATCAACTTAGATGCGTCTGGCTCACTATGCCCGTGTAAGAAACCTTTTTTATGCAATGCAATTTCCGTCTGTGTTTTAAAAGGAAATTGAGTCCAACTCCACATGAGGCCCAAGGCTCTGAAACTTAATTATTATACAGGATGGGTATATTCTTCTCCTGCCAAGGTCCTTTGTGTCTGCTAAGTAAGCTAGAAAACCCCAAGTGTTATACTGGCAATAGAGAAACCAACAAAGCATCTTACTAAACTGTGGTATTAGTCTGCATAGCTGCCGATGCTGACCAGGAATCCTGGGAAGGAGACAAAGGTCTCCGGGGACCAGGGCGCTAATATAAATTTCAGGTTTTGAAAGAGCAACTTCTTGGTGCCTCTTGTATAGCAACCACAGGAGGTGTGGCCACACCAGGTTGGTGGCTCCATCCACTACACAGGTAGTCTAGGGCCACCAGGCAGTCCTAGACCCTGGTACTTTGTACTTGCCCGTCCCTCTTGGTGCCCCTGGTGGGAACCACTGCAGAGGCATCTGTCTGGGCTAGTGTCATAGCAGAAGGGAGGGGGTCCTCTGATAAAGTGGCCAAAACTGCAGCAGCAATCAAAAATAGAGCAGATACCTCCAGAGCTGTCTGTCAAGTGCGACAGTATAAGCAGGATCAACGACCTCCTGACACATCCACGCTGGTCATAGACTATGTTTGCAATGTCATCTGCAAACTGTTCCAGATTTGCAAATAATCTGTAACCATCATTCCCTAAACTGGGACTACCCACCAGGTCTGACAAACAAATATTGCTTATCAGAACCTGATCCAGCTCACTGTAGTAAGACTCTCACAACAGCCTCAGGTAGCACAACAGCAGATGCTGAAATACATTTTCACTTTTAAGAACCCTCCCTAACGCTCACTTTTCTGCTCCCTGATGCGCCCACAAAGATTATAGATGGCTGCTAGGAAGTGTGTGGGGAAAATTTGAACCTGGATCCGTCCAAATCCGAGCACATTGAACCACTAAACTTGTGATTCGCAAACAGAATAAAAATAAAACTAGTGTCACAGTGTATTGCAAATATAGAGCTCAAACTCAGTTGAATCGAAGAAAACTGATTTTCTGGGACTCCATACAATCCTACAGTCAACAGCACATATTAGGAAAACGTACCTCTATATAAAGTACATCAAAGTTGTTTATAAATTTGGCCATCTACTGTACTGTATGTGGCCTCATCAGGTCCAATCAAAGTCCAATACAATACAGAAGATCAGGCTGATAGCCGTCAGCGAGTGTGCGAGGTCAGGGGCTAACACAAAAGCAGATGAGATCTCTGTCCAGCTAGATGCATATAACAATCCAGCTCCCCTTCCCAGCTTCCAAATGGCTGAATCCGTCGTTCTAGCTGACATTTGTGGGAATACTTTGTGACTTTTTGCAACAATGCTAATCACTACATTAATCAACTCTATATTTAGCACCTTAAGATATTTTCACACCATTGGCAATTTACCAGCACAGAAATAAGACACACTGGACACAGCTCTTTACACAGCTTTATAACATTCCCCTGTGTTATTTACTAAGAAGGTAAACCTATAGAATACTCACCACAACCAGTTAGATATCTGCTTTCGCTGTCTCGCTTGAACATGATCATTTAAAGCTAATCACTGATTGTTGCTCTATTCCGCACTTGGGGGCTCATGCTGACTTGAGCGTATGCCCGTTTGGATAGCGTAAAATATGCACATTTGTACTGAACACACGCAATAAGTGCACAGCCACCTCCATAAGTAGATTAGGTACTGGCGCCGCTTTTACGCTTTGGAAGGGGGAATGGGGCTGGCATGGAGTGGGAAAATAGAGGCGGAGCAGAATAAAGTTGTGTTTGCGTAATTGCGAACTGAGGCTGACCCGCATGGAGCTAGCTACCTGTGAGTAGCTGTATCCATTGCAGGTGACTGATGGCTGGTGCAAAAACACACTGATTGCTGACAGTCACCAGCAGGGCCGTCTTTCTGACTGGGCACGATGGACAGGTGCCCGGGGGCCCAGCAGGGAAGGGGGCCCCAGGCAGGACGAAAATAAAAAATCCTGTTTTCAAAAAACAAAAAAACAGCTTACCTTTTGCGGTCAGGTGGTCAGGTCATGTGGCGATCCGACTCCCTCCCTGGTCCCTCTTCCGTGCTGCGCTCGCAGTGAATGTCGGGCGTTATGACGTCATCACGCCCGACATTCACAGCACAGAGCGAGGACTCAGAAAAAAGAAGAGAAGGGGATCGTAAGGTAAGTTAAGTGGATGCTGAATGAGCACGTGTAAAAAAAAAAGTGACATATATATATATATATATATATATATATATATATATATCACTATTTTTTTTTTTACACACATATATGGGCCCCGGTGCACTGCTTTGCCCGGGGGCCACAATGTTGTTGAGATGGCCCTGGTCACCAGCACTAACTAGAAGCTTCTGATTGGCTGGTTGAGGATTCTCCTCTAAAGCTGATAGGTCTTTCTTCGTTGATTGTGCATATTTTATATAGAGATGGTCACTGACCCCCGTGTTTTGGTTTTGGATTCGGTTTTGGATCTGGATTACCGTCGTGTTTTGGTTTTGGTTTTGGTTTTGCAAAACCGCCATTGCGTGTTTTGGTTTTGGTTTTGGTTTTGTTTGGTTTTGTTTTGCTATTTTTTGGGAAAATCCATGTTTTTGGGCCTAAATTAACCCAATTTAGTGCTCCAACTGTTTTAGAGACAAGTAATCTAATTGTTGAGGTAATAAATCATCCAAAAAAACAGTTTAATTCTTCGTTGGTAGGCCTATTCTACACACAAAACAGATTGTCTTCCTCTCCATCTATGCATATTGGCAATGCAGCCATCGTCTTTGAATGTATATTACACCCTACACTTATAGTTAAATATGTAAAGAAATGGAAAAAGCCAGTTTGGTTTCTGTCTCTCAAGGCCCCCCTCCACTTGTATAAAATACCAAAATATTCAGCCATTATAGACTGTACAATATTAATTGACATGGAGAAAGCCAGTTTGGTTTCTGTCTCTCTAGGCCCCCCTCCACTTGTATAAAATACTAAAAAATTCAGCCATTATAGACTGTACAATATTAATTGACATGGAGAAAGACAGTTTGGGGTCACTCTGTCTCTCTAGGCCCCCCTCCACTTGTATAAAATACCAAAAAATTCAGCCATTATAGACTGTACAATATTAATTGACATGGAGAAAGCCAGTTTGGTTTCTGTCTCTCTAGGCCCCCCTCCACTTGTATAAAATACTAAAAAATTCAGCCATTATAGACTGTACAATATTAATTGACATGGAGAAAGACAGTTTGGGGTCACTCTGTCTCTCTAGGCCCCCCTCCACTTGTATAAAATACCAAAAAATTCAGCCATTATAGACTGTACAATATTAATTGACATGGAGAAAGCCAGTTTGGTTTCTGTCTCTCTAGGCCCCCCTCCACTTGTATAAAATACTAAAAAATTCAGCCATTATAGACTGTACAATATTATGAAAAATGGACAAAGCCAGTTTAGGGTCACTCTGTCTATGACACCCTACCCTTAAGGATAAATTGCCCTAACAGCAGCCTTTCAAGATGGTATGTGATATGGAAATGCCACAAGTCCCTTTCCTCTTTGGGGGTAGATTGCACCCTACACTTACATAGAAAGTTTTAAAAAGATGTTATCGGCATCATCTTCAGCTTCATCCTCACCCTCATCAGTGTGTACGTCATCATCACAGACTATCAATTCATCGCCGCTTGAATCCGCCATTAGAGAACAGTCAGTGCTTGGATGTCTTGGATGGTGAAGGCCTTCCTCGTGGAAGATGTAGTTCATTTTTATAAACATCATTTTCTCCACATTTTTGGGAAGTAACCTTCTACGGCGATCACTGACTAAGTTCCCTGCTGTGTTGAACACTCGTTCAGAGTACACACTGGAGGGTGGGCAGCTTAGGTATTGCAAAGCAAGTTTGTACATGGGTTTCCAAATGGCCTGCTTTTCTTCCCAGTAAGGAAAGGGACTGTCTGACATTTCCATATCAACTACCTCTTGAAAGTAATCCTCCACCATCCTTTGCATGTTTATACTCATATTGGATGGAGTTATGGGCAAAGTGACACATTTTTTTGAAAAATCCTTCAAACCAGCCCAGATGTTAAATTGTTCTCGTCTGCCCCCTGTGTCTTCCCTGCTTCTTTTTTGGAAATTTAATTTTTTACGAGCAACAGCTTGAGAAAGTGAAGGAGGACACGTCGTCAAGCCGAGGCCCAGTTCAGCGGCCAACTTGCTGAGCAATAGCTCCTTGCAAAAGTTCACATCTCGCTCATTTACAAGTAAAGACTCAATGTAGGTTTTAAACCTTGGATCAAGCACAGTGGCCAAAACGTACTGATCCGAGTTCAAGATCTTAATAACTCGAGGATCATTGTGAAGCGAATTAAGTACTTGATCGACAAGGCCAACATACTTTGCTGAATTGCTTGCTTTCAGCTCCTCCTTCATTTTCTCAAGCTGCTTTTCCAATAGTCTAATTAAAGGAATGACTTGGCTCAAACTAGCAGAGTCTGCACTGACCTCACATGTCACAACTTCAAATGGTTTCAGCACCTTGCACAGCACTGAAAGGATTCCCCACTGTGCAAGAGTGAAATACATCCCCCCTCCTTTCCCAATGTCATGACTTGTGCAATATGCTTGGATGGCTTTGCGCTGTTCCTCCATCCTCTGAAGCATGTACAGGGTGGAATTCCACCGAGTTACCACCTCTTGCTTAAGTTGGTGGCAGGGCAAGTTAAACTGCTCTTGGAGCTGCTGTAATCTCCTACATGCTGTGGCTGAATGCCTGAAATGGCCTGAAATTTTACGGGCCACCGAAAGCATCTCCTGCACCTCACGGTTATTTCGTAGGAAGCTCTGCACCACCAAGTTGATGGTGTGAGCAAAACAGGGAATATGTTGGAAATCACCCAGCTGTAATGCTCGCACTATATTGTTGGCGTTATCTGAAATGACATACCCTGGGGAGAGTCCGAGTGGTATAAGCCATGCATCAATCACATCTCTCAGTTTGCGTAACAAATTGTCAGCCGTATGCCTGTTAGTGAAGCCGGTGATACAAAGAGTGGCCTGCCTGTGACAAATGTTACGTAGTGGTGTACATGCTGCTGCTGTTCCTGCTGGTGAAGGTGAATGACCAACCCAGTGGGCTGTCACAGTCATATAGTCTTTGGTTTGGCCACTTCCACTTGTCCACATATCTGTGGTTAAGTGAACAGTGGGCAGAATGGCATTTTTCAGCGCAATCTCTACATTTTTACACACTTTTTGGTATAGTTGTGGAATAGCTTTACGGGAGAAATGGTGTCGCGATGGAATTCTGTAACGCGGACACAAAACCTCAATTAACTGTGAAAAACCAGCTGCGTTTATTGTGGAGATTGGACGCAGATCTAACACTAACATTGCAGCCATGGCGTCTGTGATTCGCTTGGCGACTGGGTGACTGCTGTCATATTTGCTTCCCCTCGCAAATGATTGTTTCACAGTTAATTGCTGAAATGTAGGACTGCTCATTTTATTCACCTGCCTCTGGGGTGACGATTCACCCCCAGCAGCAGCAACAGCAGCAGCAGGACTAACGCTTTCTTCAGAGGAATCAATAATAGTGCCGGAGTCATCCAGCCTTAAGTGGGATGCCGGGCTAACTCCGAGCGCTACTGAGGATATTGATGAGGATGGTGTGGTGGGTGTATTTTGTAGCCGTCGGTATGTCGGTGAGCGGAGGGTCTTAGCTGATGAGGGAGTGCTTGTATTCTTTTGGGAAGAACTTTCAGCTTTTCCCAACACTTTGCCATGAACTCTCGTTAAATGGCGTAACATAGACGAGGTTCCAAGATGGTTAAGGTCCCTCCCTCGACTGACTGTGGCTTCACATACACTACAAATGGCTATACAATTGTTGTCTGGATTTGGGTAGAAATAATTCCACACATAAGAAGTGGATTTTTTTGTTTTATGCCCAGGCATGACAATGGCCTTTTTCTTGTCACGTGCCAGAACTGCTGCCACTGGTGCAGGACTTACACAAACAACCTCATCCTCATCAACATCCTCATTAGCGCCCTCGTCGCCTACACAAATCTCCCCCTCATCCTCTTCTAATTCCAAAGTGGCATCCTCAATTTGGGTATCACCGGCTACACTCGGGCTATTAAGGCACACATCAGCAGAATGCTCACGATTAGACATCCCACTGTTGGATGGACTCTCCACAGGGATTGTTGTCATTTGTGAATCAGAGCAAATATTCTCCTGTAATGCCTCACTGGTATCTTGCAGCTCAGCTTTGACGCGTAACAGTAGTTGTGCACCAATTGTAGCCTGGGTAACTTTTTGGGATCTGCCACTAATAGCCAAAGGTGAAGGCCTCATTCTCTCTTTGCCACTGCGTGTGTAGAATGGCATGCTTGCAATTTTTTTTTTATCGTCACTTAACTTTTGCTCAGTTACACTTCTTTTTCGCTTCAATACAGTAAATTTTTTTTTGGTTTTTGTTTTTTGCACTAATTTGAAAACACTCTGTTGTTTGACATCGCCTTGGCCAGATGACGTACTGGGAACACTAACATCAGGACTGGTGACAGAACCTGGTTGCTCATTTAGATCATATGTGGACTGCTTTGAATCCATTCTGAGCGCAAACCACTGGGGAGTGCTAAAAATTATTGAGTAGATACTGCTGACAGATATGACTTTTGACAGCCAGAAATATTAATGCACAATTAGGGAGGACACCCCAAAAACACTGAGGAGTGCTAAAAATTATTGAGTAGATACTGCTGACAGATATGACTTTTGACAGCCAGAAATATTAATGCACAATTAGGGAGGACACCCCAAAAACACTGAGGAGTGCTAAAAATTATTGAGTAGATACTGCTGACAGATATGACTTTTGACAGCCAGAAATATTAATGCACAATTAGGGAGGACACCCCAAAAACACTGAGGAGTGCTAAAAATTATTGAGTAGATACTGCTGACAGATATGACTTTTGACAGCCAGAAATATTAATGCACAATTAGGGAGGACACCCCAAAAACACTGAGGAGTGCTAAAAATTATTGAGTAGATACTGCTGACAGATATGACTTTTGACAGCCAGAAATATTAATGCACAATTAGGGAGGACACCCCAAAAACACTGAGGAGTGCTAAAAATTATTGAGTAGATACTGCTGACAGATATGACTTTTGACAGCCAGAAATATTAATGCACAATTAGGGAGGACACCCCAAAAACACTGAGGAGTGCTAAAAATTATTGAGTAGATACTGCTGACAGATATGACTTTTGACAGCCAGAAATATTAATGCACAATTATGGGGGACACCCCAAAAGCGCTGGGGAGTGCCAAATATGAAGAAAAAATAATAAACCTCTATCCTCCTCTCTGCACTAGCGATTTTGGTTAGAGCAATTGCAAGAACAATATGGTATTCTCTGTCCCTGCTCTAATTAGCCTATGACTACACCCTGCTCTCTCCCTCTGTCAAATGGCGATGGATTGCTGTGGAGGCGTGTATTTATAAAGTTGAAGTATCGCGAGAACCGAGTCCCGAGATCCGACGACGTCACAATGACGTTCGGCCTCGATTTGGATTCGGAATGGGCGGGAGAGTACCGAGCTGCTCAGCTCGGTACTCGGATACCCAAAGTTCGGGTGGGTTCGGTTCTCGGAGAACCGGACCCGCCCATCTCTAATTTTATATGATCTTGTGAGCACATATTTCAATTAATATTTTGTTCCTTTTATTCATACACGGGAGGGAAGATTAAACCTGTTGTTTTATAAAGGTTTACTTTTGTTTAAATCAAACCTAAAAGAGAATGTGTTTTATGCTATCAAAACAAATGTTAACAAAATTTTCTTATGCTTATAACCTGATTGTGTGTTACGTACGCGTGACGTATATACTACTGGCTGCGGATGGAAATATGCTATTTTACGTGCAGATTTTTATAGCTTACTTTTTTACGCCTATGTATCCAACTCAACATCAGCCTCCGACTCTTTTATTATGAAATTATTAACATTATTTATTATCCCCAACATACTCTGCAATATTCTTTGATAGTAAATAGCCCTTAAAGCTTGGGGCAATGGGGGAAGGGGGGTATTTACTAGTGTGATAGTTTATTCTGCTGACTAATACACAACAGAAAACTTGTAGCCTTCCTCCACCCGCGAGCTACCAGGGACGCATCAGACCTCTTGTCATGTCGCCCCAACCATTGTTTTATAACCCACCATTGTTTGCCAGTATGTTACAGAACCTTTCATAAAATAGAACAACAATAAAATGATATTAAAGTGTGTCAGACAGTGGTGGAAATAATCAGGCATTTTGTAGCCAAGTATATAATGAATTTAGAAAAAGATGAGATGCTGAAATAAAGAGGACGGTAACAGATGTCTTTTATGTGCAACAAAAGAAAAAATCTGTCATGATTAAAGGCCCTCACTGGGTCCAGAGCTAAGCTGGAAATTCTTAATGACTATTTAGCGGCGTGTAGCATAAAATTGAATCTTTCACATACAGAACGTTGTCGCTTTGTTCAAATATAAGTAAGCAATATCATTATTTTTAATTGAGCATTGGGAATGTAAATTCAGGTTCATTATATTCATTTATGTTTTAATGATCCAGTGTAATGTGAACTGAATAATGCTAATGACAGAAAGTTTATCTTTTAATCTAATTTTAGTTAAGAAAAAGTTTCCTGTTTCCTGAACTACAAGTAGTGAGAGAGCTGAAAGGGCAACTTCATGTGTTATGTTAGGAACAATAAAGCTTTGTAGAAGTTGTTCAGTTCTGTACGGCATATCCCTCCAGAAATATTGGGGTTCCAGCCTGTGGGTCCCTTCGATCCTGCAATGCACCCCCATATATTGGGTCCTCCAGATATCTCAAACGTAGAAGTGAAACAAACGTCAGCTTTCCATTCAAAAGGGACCAGCTATCATCATCATCATCATCATCATTTATTTATATAGCACCAACATATTCCATAGCGCTTTACAATTGGGGACAAACACAGTAAACTAATAAACAAACTGGGTAAAACAGACAAAGAGGTGAGAAGGCCCTGCTCGCAAGCTTACAATCTATGGGACAATGGGAGTTTGATACATGAGGTTAAGTCTACATTTTACATTTCGGCCCAGCCAGACTGCAAAGGTAAAAGTGACTCATAAGCTAAATGATCCCGTCACACAACAATGTTGGTCAGGGGGGTAGTTGTCTTGTGTGAAATTGTGTAACGGGTGGTAATAGGGTAATGTAGTGAGGTTAAGAGGGTGGTTGAGGAATATTATAATCTTGTCTGAAGAGGTGGGTTTTCAGATAACGCTTGAAAGTTTGTAGACCAGAGGAAAGTCTTATTGTGCGAGGCAGAGAATTCCATAGAGTGGGTGCAGCCCGAAAAAAGTCCTGTAGCCGGGAATGGGAGGATGTAATGAGGGTGGGTGAGAAACGCAGATCTTGCGCAGAACGGAGTTGCCGAGTTGGGAGATATTTTGAGACAAGAGAGGAGATGTATGTTGGTGCAGCTTTGTTGATGGCCTGGTAGGTTAGTAAAAGTATTTTATATTGGATTGGGTAGAAAACAGGCAACCAGTGTAGAGACATGCAGAGTGATTCAGCAGAGGAATATTTTACCCATTCATGCCAAAGAGTACTGCCAACTACTTTTCACAAGTTATCCTAGCAAATAAAAAGAATTAAGTATATTTCAATTTTCTAGAGAGATAATGCAAAAATAGAAGTCACGGAAAGATGTGAATATAAAGCACTTAATCCCACATAGATTATTTTTCTTTACATAGCAAGTTAAGTACCTTTTAAGCATGCATCTGATAGTTACTTTTCTTGGCTATTCTCCTACAAGTCAGTATGTTCTTTCCAAAAGCTCTCTGGTTGGCAAATAAATGTGGCTGACAGACACATGCGGACAGCACTCAGCATGTCATGTGATGGCAGAGAGGGGATAAAGAGGATGTAACAGTGCAGACAGAGCTCAGAGGAGCATTTCAAAGCCTCTCTGCTCACTTCATCATGTGCCATGTGCCTGTGGTTGCCATGGTAGTCTAGCATTATAAATTATTTATAGCAGCCTCACAGAAAAACAAGGGAAAGGATAAATACCAAAGCCTTCCAAAGTGATTTATGTTAATAACAACACACCTGCTTTAATCAGACATTTCCTTTATTAGTAGGGCAGTGCGGTGGCGTAGTGGGTAGCACTTCTGCCTTGCAGCACTGGGATCATGAGTTCAATTCCCGACCATGACCTTATCTGTGAGGAGTTTGCGTGGGTTTCCTCCAGGTGCTCCAGTTTCCTCCCACACTCCAAAAACATACTGGTAGGTTAATTGGCTGCTAACAAATTGACCCTAGTGTGTGTGTGTGTGTGTGTGTGTGTGTGTGTCTCTGTCTGTGTGTGTGTTAGGGATTTTAGACATTACGCCCCAATGGGGCAAGGACTGATGTGAATGAGTTCTCTGTACAGCGCTGCGGAATTAGTGGCGTTATATAAATAAATGGTGATGATGATGATGATGAGTCATTCACTTTATTACAGTATGTTTCTTATTTTTGTAGTTACCAACAATTTCTAATTTCAGGTTTTAAAATTTTGCCCTTGGAATTTTCCCTATTTTTCAATTCTGACATTCCGGCCAGCACTGTGGCACAGTGGTTAGCATTGCTTCCTTCAGGTACTCCAGTTTCCACCTACAGTCCAACATACAGATTTGTATGGTAGAGAATTTAGACTTTAAGCACCTGTGGTGCAAGGGCTGATAAAACATTGTCTGTACCGTGCTCTGTAATATGTTGAAGCTATATAATTAATGGTTACAAATAAGAACCAGTATAATGTCTGTTTATGTTCACTATCCAACATTATTCTGCAGGCATTGTAAGTTATGAATTATAACATATGAGTATATGAAAAAAAAAGTGAATTACAGTCAACTTCAGTAAGCTGGATGGGGAATAATTATTATTGTCATTAATTTGTAAAGTATCACAATATTACTCAAGTGCCAGACCACAGGGCATACATAAAACAGGGACATACAAGGGAATAATCAGAATAAATAAAGACATGAAAAGGAAGGATAGGGAAGTCCAATGGAGAAGCTACAATAGTCTAATGTGAAAGGGCACAGTTGACACTAGAGGAGCGAGTGTGGCTCTGAGTGGACACTAGTCTGGGTGCATCAGTGTGAGTTGTATAGGTGGGAGTAGGGTAGGCTCGAGTAAAGAGAGAGTTTAATGATTTGAAGGCTGTGGTAGAGGCTGATCGTGCATTGAAGAGAATTCCCTAAGTGGGTAGCGGAACGGGGAAGTCTTGTAGGCGGTTATCAGCGACAATATATAAGATAAGATAATTCACTTGTGTGTTGATTTTATTACATTTCTCTACTTACAGAGAAAGACACCCTGTTGTAATGGACAGTAATCTTAACAAACGTATGTGGTTGTCAAGGTTACGCTATTTCTTAATTATCTAAAAATAGTATATTTACATTATTACATGGGGCCCTTTGTATGTATATCATAGTTGCCTATTCTCTCGGAATGTCCGGGAGAGTCCCGAACTTCTAGGAGTCCCGGGAGAGCAGGGCCAGCTTACGGTTCCTGGGCCTTCATTAGTTAAGGGGCTTAGGATGTGCTTTCCGCGTCATCGTGCCCCTCCCCCCCCCCAAACACCCACTTTCCCCCAGTCTCCTGGAGAACAAAATCCCAAAGTTGGCAAGTGTGACATACATGCAATGTAAGTAAATAAGCCCTTCTTTGCTGGACTGTGGCAAATGCATTGGCCAGTGACACAATTTGAAATATGAATATATTTTTATACATAAACCACTATACAATCCTGTGTGCTGAGAGCCTGGCACATCATTGCACAGAATGTCTTTTGCAATTTACTTAAATATTATAAGCTGTTAATAGCAAAAATAATGGGATCTGTTACAAGAGAGGATTATCCATACACTGCAACACATTCCACTCCATCTGTATAGAATACTTTGTACATAAAATATAAGAACACTCTTGTAAATCATAAAATCCAACAGAGAAAATAGCTGCAGAATTACTTTGGGAGTAAGTTGTCAGTCACATAACAGTGGTTCATGAACTGAATTTCAAGGAACACAACAGTGACTGATAACTCTTTTTCCCTAAGGTACCATTGCCTTACAGAGGAATCAGATATAAGATACATGAGTGATAGGGCACTTCAGTCAAACCACACACACGCCAGCCCGTCCAAGACAGTCAGTAATTGAAAAATAATGATAGTTTCCCTTGTGGCCATACAGGGATATCGTTAAATGAAGTTCATCAATCTATTATTCTTGTTGTGTAAAGTGGTGTTTTTTTAATTTACAACACATCTTTTTATATCATGTATTGTTTGTTATTTTTTTTTTTTATTCCAATATCTCTCCTTGGGTCAGTTTTTTTTAATCAAGAAAACAATTTTGCCCAGTCTGTAAAAACAGTGACATCTGCAGGCTGTAAGTGGGTATTACATGAAGTTAAATAAACTGTTTTAATATTTAAAGAGCCTTATAACTATATGACCTGCTTGGAAATAAAGATGGTCAGTAATAACAACAATTACTGTTTTCATATTGTAAATAATTATTTCACTGCAATGACCCACAGTAGATCTATACCATAAACTGAACAGTACTTTGCACATTTTCAGTTCCTGAGCTTCTTGTGATTTGGGCTGAAAAGCGATGAAGCGTTTAATCCCCATAAAACATCAAACATTAAAAATGTTTTGGAATTTTTGTTTGCCAGAAATAGGAAATATGTCAATCAGTTTTCTCAACATCATGATGGAAACCACAGGATATTCAATCATCCAAACAAATGATGGATGATCTAGGTAGACTAGAGGAACGGCCAAGAGGGTGGCAACTACAGTTTATTGCCAAAAAATGCAAAATCATGCACTTGGGTTTCAAAATCCCAAAGGCTAAATATAGTATTAATGACACTATAATGGAAACTACTAAGGAGGAAAGGGATCTAGGAGTCACTATTTCAGGTGACTTAAAGGCAGGTAAGCAATGTAACAAAGCAATGAAGTCAGATGCTTGGTTGCATAGGGAGAGGAATCAGTAGCAGAAAGAAATAATAATACCGCTGTATAGGTCATTGGTACGGCCTCATCTAGAATACTGTGTTCAGTTCTGGAGGCCATATCTCCAGAAGGCTATAAATACATTAGAGACTGTACAAAGAAGGGCAACTAAACTGGTGCATTGTCTACAGCACAAAACTTACCTGAAAAGACTCTGAGATTGTAATATGGGCAGCGCAGTGGCCTAGTGGTTAGCACTTCTGCGTCACAGCACTGGGGTCATGAGTTCGATTCCCAACCATGGCCTTATCTGTGTGGAGTTTGTATGTTCTCCCTGTGTTTGCGTGGGTTTCCTCCAGGTGCTCTGGTTTCCTCCCACACTCTAAAAAACATACTAGTAGGTTAATTGGTTGCTATCAATATTGACCCTAGTCTCTCCCTCTCTGTCTGTCTGTGAGTGTGTGTGTGTCTATATTAGGGAATTTAGACTGTAAGCTCTAATGAGGCAGGGACTGATGTGAATAAGTTCTCTGTACAGCGCTGCGGAATTAGTGGCGCTATATAAATAAATGATGATGATGATGAATATGTATAGTTTGGAGCAGAGAAGGTAACGAGGGGGACATGATAGAAACTTTCAAATATATCAAGGGATTTAACAAGGTACAGGAGGGAAACATTCTACAAAGGAAGAGAAGTATTAGAACACAAGGACATGCACTGACACTGGAGGGAAGTAGGTTCAGAGGAAATGTGAGGAAAAATTACGTCACAGAAAGGGTAGTGGATAAGTGGAACATCCTCCCATCAGAGGTGGTAGAGGCTAATGCAGCAGAGCAGTTCAAACATGCTTGTGATAGACATAAGGATATCCTTGCAAAGAACTAAGGATCAGATAGGGTTTGAGGTTACCATACGTTAAAATTGGGCAGACTAGATGGGTCAAGTGGTTCTTATCTGCCGTCAAATTCTATGTTTCTATGTTTCTTATTTATTTTCCTTCTTTAAAATTTTAACGTTGCCCTAAAAGAAACACATTGGTTAATTTATTTGACATCCTTTCTCATTTTGTGGATATAACTCGTGTGTAAGGGTCCATGACACAGTGGTGGGTGAACCAACGTCAAACTTGACTATATCTAATGTATAAATAACAGTGGTTTTTCCCTATACATCACAATGTACACATGATTTTCTTTTTAGCACTTGTTCACTGAACTTGATACTGTTACTGTAATTGAAAACCGCAGAAAACAGTGCGCCCCAAGCAAAGCAGAAAACAATACAAGTATAATAACAAAGAGACCAACAGAGACTCCTGGGGGAAGTCAGAAAATCAATACGTTTATGAGTACAAATTCTGCAGGGTAATAAATGGCTTCGTGCAACACTTACTTCACACGGACGGTCTGTGGATATTCTGATTTGTGTGCATATGAACAGAGCGGATGGTGCGACATATAGTTTAGAAAATGAAGTGAAAGATATTAAAGGAAAACTTTCAAGAAGTATTTAAATATTTAATACTGAATGTTTTGCAGAGTTTGCAAATATTGCCCATCACAGTTATTTTATTAGAATAAAGTGTAATTATCTTTCGTATTATTTTTCATATTATTTTTCGTATTTTGTAATGATGTTCGACTACTTGTTGTTCTGCTATTCAAAGCAGTACTTTAGTCATGGTCTATAGCAGGGGTGGGCAAACCTGTCCTCAAGGGCCATATCCAGTTCATGTTTTTAGGATTTCTTTAATCATGTACAGCTGAGTTAATCTATTTGGCTGGGTCAGTAATTATCCCACCTGTTTCTACAGACAGAAATCCTAAAAACATGAACTGGATATGGCCCTTGAGGACAGGTTTGCCCACCCCTGGTCTATAGCTTGATCTGTAAAATTGTACTTAAAAGAATATTTTTAGCTTTGCCAGATATTACCATAAGAAATACTCATTTATTATTATTATTATTATTATTATTATTATTATTTTATTACTTTAAGTACTATGCTCCATCTATTCATTAACACAAAAAACTCAGAGTGAATCATAAATGTACCTGTGTATAATAGTTAAGATTTGGTAGAGCTCTCCATCGGACCACCTTGATCAGTGAAGGGTCCACAGAATATTTCCAAATGTTTGAGCATTGCATTGCTGGTTATTTTTCTGTTTTGCCAATAAAAATTGGCCCCAAAAGTGTGGTTGTAGTGGGTCCAATGCCACATATTTATGTACTGGGGACAAAGGTCTTGTACATAGGCAAACCGAGGGGGGTTCCTAGTGCCTGGAAACACCCTCCCAGCCTGGGGTACTGTATGCTTGAGGTGGCTGGATCCTCCCCCAGGACCAGCCACTTTGCAGCTTGTGTGCAGATTGTTTCTGTCTGCACTGTTCACAGCCATCTCTCCCCAACAAGTATTGAAAGCAACAAGAACAGGTAGGAGAGAGCAGGACAGTCTGTCAACTGTTCTGACACACTCAGTCAGGACTTTGTCCTGACTGTAGGGACAGTTGGCAGGTATGTCCCGCTTCACATGGCTCTGCTCAAAAGGGAGAGCTGTGTGCCCCTAACAATAATGCACACAGCATTGCTCGGGTATATGATGGGGATAGGAAGAGTTGGAGAGCAGCCAAGCACTGTCTAAAATTATAGCCACGCCCTGAAGCATGCTGGCCACGCCCACTGGTGGTGTGGCATGGAAACCCCTCTCTACAAATCCTGCGTTTGCCCAGTGGCGGATCCAGGGGGGGGGGGGGCGATCGGGGCAATTGCCCCCCCTAGAAGGGGCTTGCTGCCGATGGCTGCACATTATGTGCAGGTCCGTTCTGCAGTGACAGTGTGCTGCCCGGCTGCTCTGATTGTGTTTTAAACACAATCAGAGCATTCGGACAGCACACTGTCACTGCAGAACGGACCTGCACATAATGTGCATCCCAGGCAGCCTCAGAAGGCAGAAAGGGGTCAGGGCCTAAATCGCCCCCGGTACACCATTTATCTAGATCCGCCCCTGCGTTTGCCCCTCTTGTAGATATTAATATAATATAAACCTATGAAATAATTATGTTACATAGGTATAACTTATATTGAATATGGCAGAAATGTCTATCTCTCAAAAAGCTAACAGACGGAGCTGTTATATCTTTACATTGGAAACTAGCTGCGTTATAAGTGCAGTATATTTGAAGTTTCTCTATTACAGGATATTAAGTAGGGTTTGGAGTGTCTCCCTAGCATTCTATCTTTTCCGGGTTCCAAAGGTCCATTCAATTATTCATTGCCCCTTATCAGGATGTAGAACAAGGTGAGCTGGACTGTTCTCAATATCAAGTGGCATATTACATTGTCATCTCATATGAACTGAGACTCTGAAATTGATTATTATCCTGGTTGGATAGTCAGCGTTTTTGCGCATGTTCCGGTGTATACAAATTTGTCGGAGCATTTTTGTGATTTATTCAGAATTATTATGTACTTAGGTTTTATATGTCGTCTTTTACTATAATTTTCATGTGTTTATTTAGTGATTCAAATATGTTTTAATAAAATTTGTTGTTGTTTTTAAGCAAATGAGTTAAATGTTATTTCTGCCATAGTCAATACAAGTTATACCTATGTAACAGAACTATTTCATAGTTTTATATTTTATTAATATGTAGCTGGCGCCTCTTACTGTGTTTTGAGTTTGCATTTGTATCAAGGTAGGTGTCACCCCCTTATTTATGAAGCGATTATTTTTTTTATTGATTTTTTTTTATATACTTGGAGTTTCATGAAGATATCTACGAATAGATTTTGCAGCACCCAGGATTTTGCTGTGTTTTTACAGGGGTCTTGAGGACTTCTTTCTTATATCCAGGACACTGGCAGCAGTACAAAGTGCAACACCTGGGGTTATCACTGTATTGCCATAGTCACCCACGCCTTGGGGCGTCTGGAAGGGGACCTGACTTACCTGCATGCCACTTATTTTTATGAATATACAGTTCACACTATTTTATACTTGCCAACTCTCCCGGAATATCCGGGAGACTCCCGAAATCCGGGTCGGTCTCCCAGTCTTCCGGGAGAACAGGCAATTCTCCTGATTCCCGTCCGGCTCTGCAAAGTAAATGCAGGTCCGGGGGGGCAGGTGGCTGTGTGGGGGTGGGGCTCGAAGAATCGTGAAGTTTCTGTGAAATCACGTTTATGGATGATGATGAGGATGATGATGATGATGATGGGCCACGTTGGCTACAGCCGGGATGGTCATTGGGAGTATGCACCTGACATACCAGGAAATGTCCCTGCCATTGTCTTCTCTTTTCTTGTGGCAGGGAAATGTGGTAGATTATATTGCCTAATGGTGATATGAAGGTTCCTATAATTTTTAAACCGAACACTGGGCCATTCACGTGGCTTTAATTGCTTTCAGTATATAAATTCCAAAACTTTGTTTGGTGTTTAATGTGGATAAATAGTTTTGTGATACTTTCTAGTCTCGCTGATCATGATAATCCATGTAAATACATAATCTGAGTTCTGGGGAAAACTCTATGACTACTTGTAGCTAATGCATGCAATATGGAAATGAAAGTGATTGCACAAGTACCATCGGTGTCCCCCTATCGCTATATCCATCTCAGGGTGCCGAGAACCAGTGGTGAGCCCAGGGAAAAAAATGCTTTCTTTTTTTTTAAAAAAAAACATTTTTTGGTTTTTTAAATAAAGTTTTTTTTTTTAAATATAAATATAATAAAAAGATGTAACTTTATTGTTTATCATTTGCAAATCTGGAATAAGAAAGTCCCGACTTCCAGTTCCAGGGGCCCTGCCCTGGCCAGACGAGCAGTAAGACTCCTCTAGCCACTATCAGACAGTAACGAGGGGAGCTGTGCCATTTTGATGATAAATTGTGCTGGCAAAATCTTCAATATAGCATGAACTTGTTGAGTCATACTTGCCCATACTTGCCTACTTTTGAAGGCAGCTGTCCTTAAGGGGGCGTGGCCATGTGTGTTGCGCCGTTAGACCACGCCCCTGTCAATCTTAGACAATTTCGACCAATCGCAGTAGGGGGCGGGGAAACAATGACTGCATTCGGGATGTTTGCCTGCTTTCTCTGGAGTCCGGGAGAACTCCCAAAAATTTGGGAGTCTCCCGGACATTCCAGGACAGTAGGCAATTATGTACTTGCCCACTCTTCCGGATTGTCCGGGAGACTTCTAAATTCCGAGTAGGTCTCCCGGACTCCCAGGAGAGCAGGCCATTCTCCGGCACCCTGCCCACTTTCTAGGCTCCATGACGCAATTTGCGGTCATTGCATCGTAGGAGCTGGGCCAAAATGGTCTGATACGCGCACCCCACCCCCTTCCGTCCTCCCAAAGGGGAGTTGTAAAAAATTGGTAAGTATGTGATAAACATGAATGCCATAATCACATTACTATCAAACACAACATGTAGTAACAATATTTGAGTAGGTTTTAAAGCACAAAACTAGTTTGATTTGAGATGGAAAAAAAAGCTGCTTTATCTCATATGGGAAATCATTTAAGAAATGTTTGGCAGGATGAAGGTACTTTCTTGTTGATATAGGGCAAGGGAAAATAAATCTAAACAATGCAATGTTGCATGTAAAAAAATTGTCACTCAGGTCAGAGAAAAACAATGGAACGAACAGCCGCTGTAAGAAAAATCCATGGACTATATTCTTTAAATTGTCGGTTGTCGAAAAGCAATGTCAAATTGAAGGAAAAAACATTATCACTTTTATTTCCCTCCATACTATCCTAAAATAATTGACAGAGAACTGTTGATGAACTGTCACATACATTGAAAACTTTAGTTTTTACTTAAAAGTGATCATAGTTTTAAAACAACATTTAATGTCAAATATAAATGACAAACAGAGAAATTGAAGAAACTGTCATCTTCAAGGATAAGTAAAAGATAATAATATTTTAGAGTGAAATAAGGTATTTGGTGAAATGTTCTTTTTCATGCCATTAAAAGTAAAAAATAAAATGTCTACTGATGGATCATTTACAATTTGTGATGACTAATAAAATTATTTTAAAGATTTGAATCAGGACAATTTTACGATTGATGGAAAAATTACAAATTAATGACGCAATCTTAAATAGTATGGTATTTTATTAAAAATTATATATACATATAGTCTCTCTCTCTCTGTTTGTTTGTGTGTGTGTAAATTAGGGGATTTAGATTGTAAGCTCCAATGTGGCAGTGACTGATGTGAATGAGTTCTCTGTCCAGCGCTGCGGAATTAGTGGCGCTATATAAATAAATGATGATGATAATGATATCTTACTTTCCATACTGTATTTTACTAACTTTACATGACAGGTGAGATATGTAAATGGCCCATCTATTGTTGTACTTAATACCGACAGTGGTCAGATAGCAAGGGCAAACACAGGATTTGTAGAGCGGGGTTTCCACACCACGCCGCCAGTGGGCGTGACCACATGCATGGGGGCGTGGCTATAATTTTAGAGAGTGCTTGGCTGTTCTCCAACTCTCCCTATCCCCATAATATACATGGGCAATGCTGCGTGCACTACTGTTAGGTACACGCAGCTCTCCCTTTTCAAGCAGAGCCGTGTGAGGCGGGGGCAGGGTCCAGCCAGCTCCATTATACAGTGCCCCAGGCTTGGAGGGGGGTCTTCAGGCACTAGGAAGTGGAACCCCCCCTCGGTTTGCACTGATGATTTGGATGTTGCTGTAAGGTGTTAAACGCTGTTTCAGCGCTCCATCATATACTCACCTATGATACAAGTTACATATCTTGCTGAGCCACATCACAAAGAAGTTCTCTCCTCTCCCTGCACAACTTAAACGCTGCCACCACCTATCATATTAGGTCAATAGGCCTCTGATAGTTTTGCTACAAAAATGTACATGTTGGCACACACTATGCTCTTTCCTAGTCAATAGTTACCCCTTCATACACCAGCATTCAAAGGGTTAACACCGCCAAGCAATACTTCTCTTCTTAAAAGGCGTATGAATTCTTTAGAGTAATAAGGGCAAACTTATTACATTTTGAGATTTAATATAAACAGGTACAGTACTTAGGGAGTAACGATACATGTGATAAATGATATACAGAATAAATGCAAATCAGTTTTGAAAATAAAATGGATAAAAATTACAGAATATAGAACACTTAGGTTTGTTTAATTTCCCTGCTGGGGGAACGGCGGATTTGGAACAGCTTTCAACTATTTTGATCCCCAAAACTTTGACACCAAGGACTTTTAAACTCAGACCTCACTTCCTCATTCCCCTCCATTGTGATGTCAATGAGGGGTGGCTATTCTCATGCTAACAAATCTTACTCCTCCTCTGTCCCCAACATAATTCATTTAGGAAATCTTGTCTACATTTTGCAGACTACCTCCATGCTGACACCTTATAATACCAATATTGTCATGTTTCACAAAATCCTTAATTTAAATAGCTCCCCTAGATTCATGACTGAAGGGGAAATGGTTGTGTAGTGGTTAGCACTTCTGCCTCACAGCACTGGGGTCATGAGTTTGATTCCCGACCATGGCCTTATCTGTGTAGAGTTTGTATGTTCTCCCCGTGTTTGCATGGGTTTCCTCCGGGTGCTCCGGTTTCCTCCCACAATCCAAAGACATACTAGTAGGTTAATTGGCTGCTATCAAATTGACTCTAGTCTGTGTTTCTGTCTGTCTGTGTGTGTGTGTGTGTTTGTTTATATTAGAGAATTTAGACTGTAATCTCCAACGGGGCAGGGACTGATGTGAATGTGTTCTCTGTACAGCGCTGAGGAATTAGTGGCGCTATATAAATAAATGGTGATGATTATAGTCCAGGTATCTTGGTTACAAGTTTATCTCATAAGATCCTGTAGTTTGGAGAGACAGGTAACTTACTTAGGTGAGAGAAACTTTTTCTTTGATCAGGTTACATGACATGTGTCTAGCAGGCTGCCTTCTGTAGCTTGGACAAGGGATGTCAATTATTTCAGATTTACTCCATCCCTGCCTACCCTCATTGAGTTTGCATATTAGAAACTAATTTATCATTGGTGGGGGGGGAAAAATCAAACATTTATAAACATTCATATTTTTATTTGAATTCTTGTTTTGGGTCTCAGCCAGGACAGATTTGTTCATGGAGCTTGCAGTTCATACTCTGCTCTTCATTGTCATGTGAAAAAGACAGCACACAAACAAATTCATGTCATAGTCTAAAAATACATTCTCTGCTCCTCAGATGTTCTCTGTTGAGCCGTATTTTGCTGATGCGGTTACTGAATGCTTTCTGTATGACTCACGACCAGGCACAACAATGAGAGGATGGTAGTTGTACAGGCGCAAGATTGCTATTAGTGTTTCAATAGTGATGTACTACCTAAGCTCATTTATATTGAAGTCCAGATAATTCTTCAAAAAAAGATTATTTCTAAAGGAAAAATAAGCCTACTGCAAGTAAAAAGAGTATGTCCTATCGTTTTGATGTCAAGACCTAGTTATAGGCAAACATTTTGAGTAAAAGTTTACTGTATTTATATATTTGAGTTTCAATTTTGGATAAATTGAGTATGCTTTTGTCTCATCAATGCTACATTTGTAATGCTTGTTTTTTATTGTTACCCTTAATAAATTGCTCATATGCCTTTCACTTACCCAGGTTCAGTGTGTATGTGTTTACTGATGAACCAATGGCAGCATTTACATTATAGACCCCCTGAGTTCATGCCTAGGGCACTAAAAGGGTATGAGGTTTTATTGATTTACCTTTCTTGGATAGCAGCATAAAATTAAACTGTTGGGCATACTTGCCAACTCACCCGGAATGTCCTGGAGAGTCCCAAAATTAGGGTCGGTCTCACTGACTCCCGGGAGAGCTGGCAAGTCTCCCGCATCTGGCCCATCTGCCCACTTAAAATATAAAATTAGTGCCGGAATGTACAGTTGGAGGGGGCGGGGCTTCGCAATTCACGTCATTTTGACCCCACCCCCAGTGATGTAATGTTTGTTTGAGGTCTTTTTACTGAAAAAGACCCAAAACAGGCATTACGTCATCGGGGGCGGGCCCAAAATGATGCAAATCATGAAGCCGCACCCCCTCTGCCCATACACCCCTCCTGCCCTCCAGGATCTCCCGGACACAGCCAACATAAAGTTGGCAAGTATGCTGTTGGGACCAGTATGATATAGATATAAGTTGTATTGTGCATAGTTTATACTGAAAACAATGGAGTTTGTACTGGAGGTAATAAGAGTTTGTACTGTGCCTAATAGAGTTGTAATGGTGTTGTACTGTGCATAATGGAGTTGTACTGTGTATTGTATGCATAGAGAGAGAGATAGAGAGGTTACACTGTGTGCAGAGAGAGAAATTGCACTTTGCACAGAGCGAGAGACGTTGTACTGTACAGTGGTATTTTATTGGATGAGGAATATTACGAGAAAAGAAACCATTGGGAATGATCTATGGGGAGATTTGTAGTGCATATATTGCTGCACTACAGTATATTGTAATGAGCTGAAGTTTAAATATGAGACTTGTAATAGACTATGGGGCACACCATACTCATGGAGAAAGTAATGTACCTACACATAGATGTTGTCTCATCTATGGTGTAACATTGTTGTATGAGTAAAAGATACTATTTTATACATATATATCTGCATTGTGATTGTGGGTTTGATACAGTAACTGTTGTACTGAGAACGCTGTGTGGGTTGTATCTTATTTAATATGGTGAGAAGGACTGTTGTAAGCATGGCAAGGGCGCACGCAGGGGGGGTTTCTGGGTCTCCAGAAACCCCCCCTCCGCTAAAGAAGTGCCCCTACATAGCGGCACTGTACTATACAGCAGCCGCGGCGCTGTCAAAGGTATTGTATACAGCACCGCCGCGGACGCTTCTTTGACTGCTGTATAGTACAGCGCTGCCGAAACAGAGCTTCTGCGCATGCTCACTTTTTTTTTTTATGGGGGGTGGGGGGGGGGGAAACGCCCCCTTAAAAATCCTGCGTGCGCCCCTGCATGGCTTATAAGAAGTTTTCATTTTCCTACTTGGTCTTTATCAATTGTTCTCATAAAAGTTAATGGAAGAGATTGCGAGTGCAGGGGTATGAGCAAATAGGGTGTATAATGACTAAATATGGTGCATCCAATCTGAATGCCTAGAGCAGCGCAGGTTATACCCAACGCCCCGGCTGGATCTTACCATTGCACTTCTTGATGTGTCTCCTTTCACTTTCAAAAGTTACAAACCTGGGGAAAAGCGACTTATCCAAGCAGGGCCTGATCAACCACTAGGCTGACCAGGCTGCAGCCTGGGGCGCTGGGTCCCGGGGGGCGCGGCGCTGCGGGTATTTTTATTTATTTTTTACATTTTTTTATTAATTTTTTTTCTTCATTCATTTTTTTTTCGGGGTGGGGGAGGGGGGGTCGCCGCGGGGGGGTGGAGGGCTCGACGATCAAAAGCATTGGTGGTTAGTGGTTAGCAACACACAGCCATTCACCAGGCTGCCTGTTGCTGTGCAGCAGACAGGAAGCAGGACGTCTTCACTTCCTATCTGCTGAGCTGAGGAGAGGAGCGACGCTGGCACAACTACAGGTAAGTGAAGGGGGGAACTGCCCTGCATATCTATAGGGAGGGGGGAACTGCCCTGCATATCTATAGGGAGGGGGGAACTGCCCTGCATATCTATAGGGAGGGGGAACTGCCCTGCATATCTATAGGGAGGGGGGGACTGCCCTGCATATCTATAGGGAGGGGGGAACTGCCCTGCATATCTATAGGGAGGGGGGAACTGCCCTGCATATCTATAGGGAGGGGGAACTGCCCTGCATATCTATAGGGAGGGGGGGACTGCCCTGCATATCTATAGGGTGGGGGGGAACTGCCCTGCATATCTATAGGGAGGGGGGAACTGCCCTGCATATCTATAGGGAGGGGGGGACTGCCCTGCATATCTATAGGGTGTGGGGGAACTACACTGCATATCTATAGAGAGGGGGGGGAAACTACCCTGCATATCTATAGGGAGGGGGGGACTGCCCTGCATATCTATAGGGAGGGGGGAACTGCCCTGCATATCTATAGGGAGGGGGGGGAACTACCCTGCATATCTATAGGGAGGGGGGAACTGCCCTGCATATCTATAGGGAGGGGGGGAACTACACTGCATATCTATAGAGAGGGGGGGGGGACTACCCTGCATATCTATAGGAAGGGGGGGGACTACCCTGCATATCTATAGGGAGGGAGAGGGGGGACTGTCATGCATATGTATAGGGAGGGAGAGGGGGACTGTCATACAAATCTATAGGGTGGGAGGGGGGCTGCCATGAAAATCTATAGGGAGGGAGAGAGGTTGATATGTATGAAGGAGGGCAGAGGAGGGGGGCTGATATATGTGACTGGGGGAGTTTTGATGTGACGGGGGGATAGCTACAGAGTGGAGGTAAGGAAAATAGCTGCAAGGGGGATGGATGCAGGGTGGGAGGTAAAGAAAATGGCTGCAGCAGGGGTTAAGGAAAATGGCTGTGAGGGGGGGATTTGTGGTTAAGGAAAATGGCTGCAGGGGGTATTTAAAAAATAGAGCAGCTTTGTTATATAGTTTCCTATATACCGTTTTTTTGATTGTTATATATGTCAAGGTGGTCAGCGACATCTTTTGGTCCCTGTGTTCCTCTGAGTGCACCACACATGGTGTATGTAGAAGAAGAATGAGCACAAGTCCCTGTTTTTCAATACAATAGACTGTCTAAAAACAATATCCAAATTGAAATTATCATTGGTGGAGGGATGTGGCAAGACACAACTCTTTAAGGGGAAATTTATTTGGAAGCAAGGTCTGCACAGATAAGTCATTATACAAGCTGAACAATGTTAATTGAATAATTGTGACCAATTTCTAGAAATTATGAGCACAACTGAAAAATCATATTGAAAACAAAGGAAATTTCTACAACACAGATGAATCAGGTAGTAGGCCATGGATCCTTCAGACAATTTTGTCTCCTATATCTGGTAAGAAAATCTTTCTTTTTGATTTCACACAAGACACAAGAGTAATAGATTAGGAAACGGCTGACAACCATTAAAGTGTCTGGTACGTTCTTCCTGAACCACTTCATTCCTACAAAAGGATGAATATTTGGAGGAAACATCTTGAGGAGAAACAAGAGCATTAAAAACTGATTAGCCTACAAATAATCAGAGAGACCAGGTGGTTGTCCATAGAAATGCACTTAATTGGCTGTTTGGAGGCAATCATCCTCTTTATCTTGATATCATTGAGGTTTTATTTCTAGTTTCACGACTAAGCATTTGTGATTCAAAGGCCACATCTGGGTCATCGTCTCTGTTTGAGAAATTGGCAGACTCAGTAACATGAAATTAGCAGACTCAAGACCACTCAAGGTTCAAGACCATTTTGAGTACAGAAATATTTTTGAGAGGTTAATTAAATTGGGATAGAGCATAGAATGCTTCCAGTGAAATAGATTTCCATAAAGAAATGTAAGCCTAGTGAGATCTTTACTGAGCGAATTCTGTGCTTCAAGGATGAAGTATTCAGATCACCTCCTTACCAGGATTTGTTAAGCCTCAATGGAAGATTTACTGACAACAGCTGGTCATTGATTCTCAGTATCATCATCATCTATTTATATAGCACCACTGATTCCGCAGCGCTGTACAGAGAACTCACTCACATCAGTCCCTGCCCCATTGGAGCTTACAGTCTAAATTCCCTAACACACACAGACTAGGGTCAATTTTTGCTAGCAGCCAATTAACCTACCAGTATGTTTTTGGAGTGTGGGAGGGAACCAGAGCACCCGGAGGAAACCCACGAAAACACGGGGAGAACACACAAACTCCACACAGATAAGGCCATGGTCGGGAATTGAACTCATGACCCCAGTGCTGTGAAGCAGAAGTGCTAACCACTTAGCCACCGTGCTGCCCAGTATCTATATGATCAATATTTGAGACCATTCAAAAAAGACCCAGAGTATTAGTGGGTGGTGCACTCTCAAGAATTATCGACCTGCCAATTTTGCAAACTTGTTCCAAATCTGTAGAGTAGGCACCAATTTTTGATCCCTGATGATAACGATGTACATGATGAAGCAGATAATGCCAGCTCAACAATTGTAAAAGTTGATATTATTTATCCAGAAACTCAAAACTCACAACTCAAACTCATACTCCCTGCTCTGCAACAAGCTGCTGTTGAAGTAAATCTGTATCTAATATGTTATAAGTGTCTGCTGACTTTTTACCCAAGTTGGATGTGAAATAGCATTTAGCAAATGGAAAGTCATATGACTATGTGCGAAAATGATCCAAGGTCTGCTTGATGCATTCCTGATGATGTCTGTTGAGAGTGAGCTTTTGTTACATAGCTGGTTTCCAGACATTCTACAGAACAATAGGCGAAGCTCTTCTTTCAGGTCACTATTAAGTGCGTGAAAGTACCTTTGTTTGTGAAAACAGCACTGTAAATGTATATCTTCGCAATTCACAATACTTATTTTCTATGTGTTGCAATGTGTATGGTAAATGTTCTTTCACATTAAATATTTTTTTTTAAATAAAATTGGCCGAAATAAACAGTGCATATAAATATATGCAATATTAATCATGTTAATGGTTAGACCGGGACACAAATTAAGGGTTTAGGACCAAAGGTTTCCGGCTGTCCCCCGGGGAATGGATAGTATAACTTTATTAGGGATTGTAATTGTGACATCAGTCAGGTGACTTGTAAGTAAGGTAGTTAGTCAAATAGAGACACTACGATCACTCATTTTGTCAGATGAGACAATATTCATCAACAACATACGGCCTATCAATTCACTAAGAATCACTGCATCATGAATAATTGGTCATGAAATACCTCATTGATGTCACTGACTCCTACTGAATTAATAGGCTAAATTTTCATGAATGCTGGATCAACCTACAAAATGTTTGCCTCAACTGTGTAAATCAAGTCAACCTTCAGGGGTTTCGAATGGGCGTCCCTCAAACATTGAAAAGGGCCAAAATAATAAGCTAAAACAGTGCATTTAAATAAAGAGACACCTATCTGCAACATCATATCAGCAGGCCTTTTAAGCAATCGTTACAAGTTATAACAAACATCACTGCATTGATATATATATATATATATATATATATATATATATATATACATATATAGTTCCCTCCTCTCCTTTGCCTCCAAACTATTTGAGCGGTTAGTGTACAAACACCTGTCTCACTTTCTCTCCTCTCATTCCATTCTCGACTCTCTGCAATCAGGCTTCCGCCCCCCACATTCCACTGAAACTGCTCTCACAAAGGTGACCAATGATCTACTTACTGTAAAATCTATTGGTAATTTCTCCATACTCATTCTCCTGGACCTCTCTGCTGCTTTTCATACTGTTGCTCACCCTCTTCTCCTACACACCCTTCACTCCATTGGCCTTTGTGACACAGTCCTTTCCAGGTTCATTTCCTAGTTTTCAAACTGTTCCTTTAGTGTTTCTACCTGTGGCACATCCTCCCCTCCACTCCCACTATCTGTTGGTGTCCCACAAGGCTCTATTCTTTGCCCTTTACTTTTTTCATTGGACACCTCTTCTCTTGGAGCATTAATTTGCTAATTTGCTCATTCGGCCTCCAGTACCACTTATACGCTGATGACACTCAAATATATATCTCTTCCCCTGACCTCTCTCCTTTTGTACTATCTTGTGTAACCAACTTTTGTTTCTGCTATCTCCACATGGATGTCCCATCGCTGCCTAAAGCTAAACATGTCCAAAACAGAGCTTATTATCTTCCCTCATGCCAGAGTCACCACCTGCCCTCAAATCTCCCTCACTGTCAATAACACCATAATTTCCTCAGTCTCCCAAGCCCGCTGCCTTGGTGTCACACTTGACTCCTCCCTCTGCTTTATTCCTCACATCCAGACTCTTTCCCAGTTCTTTCGACTCCACCTTAAAAACATTGCCAGAATATGCTCTTTTCTTACTCAACCTGCTACCAAAACTCTTATCCATTCTCTCTTCATCTCCCGACTTGACTATTGCAACCTCCTGTTATCTGCCATTCCTGACACTCATATATCCACTTCAGTCCATCCTAAATGCTGCTGCAAGACTGATCTTCCCCTCTCACCGTTCCATATCTTCTGCACCACTTTCCAAATCCCTACACTGGTTCCTTGTGTCCTCCAGAATAAAATTAAAATTACTCACCCTTACCTACAAAGCCCTCAACTATAACTCCCCTGCATACATCTCAAATCTCATATCAAAATATTCTCCCTCCCGCCCTTTTAGATCTACCTCTGACCTGCGCCTTAACTCGTCTCTAATAAGCACCTCTCACTCCCGCATACAAGACTTCTCCTGTGCTGCTCCCCACTTATGGAATTCCCTACCACGCTCAATCAGATTTTCCCACAGCCTTCAAATCTTTAGATCCTCTTTGAAAACCCATCTATTTTTTAGAGGTGAACTTATCCTAAATAACGCTATTCACTCTAATGCACCCTCACAGTTGTCCCAATCTCCACTCTGAGCAACACTCACTCCTCTTGTTACAGCTGGTCCCTCTTCCCCTTAGAATGTAAGCTCTCTAATGAGCAGGGTCCTTCATACCCTATGTTTTCATGTCCCCATTCCTTTTTGTCTGCCTTGTCTGTTCTTCCCTACTGTACAGTGCTGGGGAGCACTGTGGCACATTACAAATCTACGATAATAATATAATATAGATGAAGTACAATTTAACACTGACATTGGGGCAAATTATTATAGATATTTTTATCTCCTGCAGTTAATGTCATCTGTATATTACTGTCATTATTATTATTATTATTATTATTATTATTATTATTATTATAGAAGTACGTTACTCAATACAGACACAGATCGTAGAGGTAAAATACTCCAAATACATTAAGATTGTTTGACAGACTTTTTATAAAACAGATATGTAGGGCCTGATTCATTAAGGAGAGCAAAGCAAAAAAAAAAGCAGTAACTTTGCACCTGGGCAAACCATGCTACAATGCAAGGGTTAGCAAGTAGTTTATTATTTTGCACATAAGTTAAATACTGGCTGTTTTTTCAGGTAGCACACAAATACTTGATAGCTTTATTTTTACACTGAACTTTAAAGTTAATCTAGGACATGCCCTGCCCCAACTATAAATCTGTCCCCACGTTTTAAATTTACCAATGCAACATGGTTTTGCCCAGGTGCAAAGTTACTCCTTTTTTATGCTTTGCTCTCCTTAATGACTACGGCTAAAAATGTCAAACTGTTATATAGAGAGACACGTTATTTTACCCTGCTACAAAACCATGTGTATGCTGCATACTGCATGTCATACTCAGTCTAGTTACTGTATGTTTCAGTGGTGCCAGTTAAGATGTTTATCTTCAGTGCAATCTAGTGGGGAGATGTTTAGCCTTAATTCAAATCTGGTATCAGCATGAGGCATATTCTAGAGGGACGGCAGCTGCTGTAATTATATCTCTCCAGAGAAGGAAAAATATGTACACTGAATTTTATTCCTGGCAAGGAAACAATGCAGAGTGAGGATGTATTGTCTTGTTGTGGTAGGATATCATGTCTCTATTGCATTTGTTTTGAAACATTTAAATAAGTGTATTTTGTTAGCACCGAGTTAGTATAATAGGTGACATTAAATAAACTGTAGCAATTCCGAACAGAATAAATTGTACTGTCAGCGAGTTATAAACGAAGGTATCGCAGAGTCTGGTCTTGGCACGTTATTACAAGCTTGTTGTGATGTTAGTTGGGACAGTCATTTACCGTCGAGCACTTGCAATAGAATATGACACAGACATTTCGATGTGCCAGGTCCATATCAACTAGCACCATCGTCCGAGCAGATCCGTGTTGTCAAGAGCATTCACAGCACTTGGTCAGTTCTTCTGTTGCTCAATGTTTTACCATTGTCAACCCCAAATATCTATAGACTATTAGCAACATGCAGCACGTGTGTTTATTGGGTATTACAATGAACCTTTTCCACTCATTTAATTTTGTAAATATTAGCCCATTAAAAGGGTATTTCCACCCAAGACTTATTGTTTTAACAATTAGTGTGTGATGGCTACTTAAAAAATGAGGTACTATCCCAATCCTGCCTCCCACAACACCAGCGGCTCCTCTACACCAGGATGAATCAAAAACGACTTACGGTCACCACTTGCAAAGTAACCAAGCAGAAGTGGAACTCACCTGTGGCGGATAGAACTCCGGGATATGCCACAAGCGAGTCAAAGGGTACTGTGCGCCCCCCCCCCCCCCCCGAGCGCTTACCATCTTCCGTTCTTCTGTCACTCTCTGTAGTGCTTCCGTGGCATGCAGTAAACTCCTTACTGAGGAGATCTCATTACAGTGACACTATGACTCATAGTCTCATTCTTACGAGATCTCCTCAGTAAGGTGATTACTGCGCGCCATGGAAGCACTATAGTGACAGCAGGCAGCAAACAGCATAACATTTGCTGTTAGCTGCCTGCCATTTTCTATGACATGATAGTCGGGGGCGGGGACCTCCCCAACCCGATGAATGCCGGTCGCCCCCCCAGATGCCCGAGGCCCCTGGGCTCTAGCCCAGTTAGACCTCGGGTTAATCCGGCCCTGGTTACTACGCAGGCACTTCTGCTTAATAACTCAAGCATCTCTGGTCTATAAGGAAGAGCCATAGAGGTGAAGGAGGCGGGATCGTGGGAGGTGAGTATGTATCTCTTTTCTAGTCTCCCCCACACTAATTAGTGAAATGAAAACTAATTTGGGATAGAGATATCCTTTAAGGGCAATTTAGCATGTTACATTTAATATGTTCATATACCGGTATATTGTTTTGCATAGATTTAAAGATAAACCTTAAACTTATTGGGCCTTAAATGTTTTTCTTGGCATAAATTATGAAAGTTTATGGTCTGCATGCCCACAACGAGAGCACATCCATATTCCTGCTTGCAGAGCTGCGCGCTTCTGACATTTGCACCTCCCTATGCTCAGAGAGGCAGAACGGTGAAGGGAAGGTGCAGCCAAATGTAGGCAGAGTACCGTGAGAACATGTCCATGTAAGTGCGGCTGAGGCAGACCAGCGCGTGGTCCCATAAACGTCTGTCAGGAGCCGTGTACTTTGCACCCGCTGGAGGGCAGATGCAAATACACACTGATGATGAGGACTGTCGCTAGTGCAGGCTACCTGCTTCTGATTGGCTGATTGCAAATTCAACTCTAAAGCTGATAGGTGATTTCCGCATGGATCTTGCATATATTATAAAATTTTGCGAATATATTTTATAAATAAACTTTTTGCTATTTTCTTTGAAGGAGGAATATTTCTACTGTATTATATCAAAATAAATGAATAAATAAAATCAAAAAACCTCCGACTCAGCATATGGGTGTAAATATGCAATTTTTATGGGCAACTTTTTTATCATAAATTATGGCTAACATGTGTCCAACTGAGCGTCAGGCCCTTTAGCTTCAATGTTCAACCTAATATAAAATAAACTATTGTAAATCTACTTTAACAAGTAACTCCTTAGTACGCAGATTTTGACCCATCCCCAGGCACCAAAAGAACAGTGCCGCCTAGTGGACAAAATTAGTATTAACTAGAGTTTAACATTTGCTTTCTATTCCATGCACTTTATGCAATTTTATTTAATTCTTTTTTTACACTGCTGTGTCCTTTAAAATAATGTAATTCTGTATATATTTTAATAAGTAAAGGATAAATACACAGCATACTAAAATAAATATAATCTTCCGATGGTGCAATAGGCGTTGCCAAGATTGGAAATAATCTCTACTTCTCCTTGCCGCAGCTTTTCAGTGAAATAATTGACACTTTTTCCATTATCCTCAGAAATCACGTCCAGGTTCTTTGCCGTATACTTACCACAAAATTAAACAGAATCCTTTGAGAGGGGAATGGACAGAGTCTAAATAAATGGACTTTCAGAAAAAAAAAATCAATACACAACAATTGTTTGTTGGTTCAGACAATGTCCTATTACTTTGACTATGCAGCTGAAATATCATAGGAGGCTGCTGCATCTCCAATTACAGTGCTTCAGTGAACTGCTCATCATTATATACATAAAAAGAGACTCTGGTGTTAGTAACGAGAAAAGTTTTTCCTACTTTCTGGAGGAGTGGAGGAGAGTTTTTGGTGGCACCCATTGTGTGATGTGACATCATATACTGTATGGGCGAATCATAGTTAATACAATTTCATCCATCATCACGTATTTCTACACAGAAAGCCTTTGAATACAGTACTGGATAAGAAGGTACAATGAAATTTGATGATACACTGGGAGGCCAAGGGTGATATAGAGAATATGGATAACCACTGATCACTTATAGGGATAATATACCTGACTTCTTAGGGGTTTGATTTAAAAGCAGAAAAAAATGTTTTTGTCTTTGCATTATTTGCAATTAATTTGGTTGTGTCCATTTGGCTGACTTTAAATTAGTCATACTGGGCCTGATTCATTAAGGATCTTAACTTAAGAAACTTCTTATTTCAGTCTCCTGGACAAACCATGTTACAATACAAGGGGTGCAAATTAGTTTTCTGTTTTGCACATAAGTTAAATACTGACTGTTTTTTCATATAGCACACAAATACTTGATAGCTTATTTGTACACTGAAATTTAAAGTCAATATTTGTGTGCTACATGAAAAAACAGTCAGTATTTAACTTATGTGCAAAACAGAAAACTAATTTGCACCCCTTGCATTGTAACATGGTTTTGTCCAGGAGACTGAATTAAGAAGTTTCTTAAGTTAAGATCCTTAATGAATCAGGCCCACTTTGATGAATCTACATCTTCACATTTCCGACTCGCGCCCCAGTATTTAAAAACATGTCCTTCTTATATTTTGGAACATCAGTCTTTGTTCAGAAGTGAAGTTGATTATCCTAAATACATTATAAAAAGAACATAAAACAAAACAGTGGATTAATAACTTAAACAAAAAAATCACTCAGCAAGTCTTTCTGACTGTTTCAATTTTAGAATGTCTGTGGGCAGCATGGTGGCTCAGTGGTTAGCACTTCTGTCTTGCAGCACTGGGGTCATGAGTTTGATTCCCGACCATGGCCTTATCTGTGTGTATGTTAGGGAATTTAGACTGTAAGCTCCAATGGGGCAGGGACTGATGTGAGTGATAACTCTGTACAGTCCTGTGGAATTAGTGGCGCTATATAAATAAATAATGATGATAATGTCCATTTGTATCTCTTTGTTACACTCTGGAGCTAGAGACACGTGGATAAAAGAAAAGCAATATAAAATACAGTTAGCACACACACCGGAAGGCTAGATGGATGCTGCTAAAATGTTAGAAATCTTTTCGGGTGTTTAAATTGATCAGAATATTAATCTGTTCTACTTGGTCCCTTCACAACCAGCACGAGATGACATTACAAGATGACCCATTACTTTTGCAATATCTTACACATCTCCCTACATTCTCAGAACAGCAGTCTGGATAACCCAATAACGCTCATGTAAGTGATCATTTATTTTTGGAATTCTTTCAAGACTCCACAACAGCCGTACCTCACTGGGCACTCATTCCGTCTCTTGGTGCATTTACAGAAGGTTTCAATATCCAAATATTTATTTACAATGTCCTTCAACCTGTGATGGACGTGTATGGAAACACAAGATACCATGAGATGTTACTGGAATATTTTACTTTATTCCAAATGTGCAACAAATGGTTCATTAACGGGCTCAGTACAGATTTCTGTTCCTCTGTCATTATGTGTCCACAGTACAGTAAACTATTTACATCTTCTCTCCGCTGCTTTCAGTTTGTTAAACTAATATTAAGAAAAAGCATCAATTAAAGCAGACAAGTTAATTAAACAATACCCTTACCCTTCTTTCTACAAATTGCATTTCTTTCTTTTTTTTTTTCGTCTTGTGTCACATGATGTGCTAGAGGCACAATAGATTAGAGAAGGGTCTCTAAGGACGTATTCTGGCATCAGGTACTCAGATACATCACTGGTAACCTTATATGGCAAAGGAGATGTACTCAGCTTTTTACATGGTTCATTGAAATGTCAATGTGGTGCAACGT
Organism: Mixophyes fleayi; assembly: GCF_038048845.1. NCBI lineage: Eukaryota > Metazoa > Chordata > Amphibia > Anura > Limnodynastidae > Mixophyes > Mixophyes fleayi. The sequence continues at coordinate 36,466,284 of NC_134403.1, read as the reverse complement.
GTGTGGTCTCTAATCCCCATATTCTATTTTTCTTATGCCAAGATGAACAGATGAAGCGGCAGGAGATGATAGCTAGCAGGTGAAGTAAGGACACGGGAGTGTTAAATAATCAATGACCCTGCTGTGGCGGATCACCTTGTATCACGTACATAATGTGGGAGATTATAGAAAAGAGGAGATAGAGAATTTTTGCTTTAAGTTGTTTTTAGGATTGACTTTCTTTGCCCTTCACATCCTATACCATTATATGAGCTGCCCCCCTACTAACGCCTCTTCTTATGCTAATAAGTAAAAATGTCTTTGATGGAACGGCTGTACAATTTTACACTCTTTTTTTTTAATTAAAATTCCTCATTGAGGATGCAAAATTGTCATCATCATCATCATTTATTTATATAACGCCAACATATTCCGTAGAGCTTTACAATTGGGGACAAACACAGTAAACTAATAAACAAACTGGGTAAAACAGACAAAGAGGTGAGAAGCTTACAATCTATGGGACAATGGGAGTTTGATACATGAGGTTAAGGCTACATTTTGCATTTCGGCCCAACCAGACTGCAAAGGTAAAAGTGACTCATAAGCTTAATGATCTTGTCACACAACAATGTTGGTCAGGGGGGTAGTTGTCTTGTGTGAAATTGTTTAACGGATGGTAATAGGGTAATATAGTGAGGTTTAGAGAGTGGTTGAGGAATATTTTAAGCTTGTCAGAAGAGGTGGGTTTTCAGAGAACGCTTGAAAGTTTGTAGACCAGAGGAGAGTCTTATTGTGGGAGGGAGAGAATTCCATAGAGTGGGTGCAGCCCGAAAAAAAGTCCTGTAACCGGGAATGAGAGGATGTAATGAGGGTGGATGAGAGACGCAGATCTTGCGCAGAACAGAGTTGGTGAGTTGGGAGATATATATATATGCCCTTTTTTATTGCTTAAAGATAGGTTTTCCCCATGCGTTAAGAAAATAGACATTTTTTTATAGTCAGTCTCTGTTCTCTACAGACAGGATCAGTTCTTACTTTTCTAAATGCTGATTCAGTTGGAAAAAAAATGCGTCATTATAATAGGAGAAACATTATTGTGTAGAGACTCTTTTAGACCTCATCTATTTGCAGCAACACATAAATAATGCTTGAGATGTAGCTTGGTCAAATTAAAAAGGGTTTCCACCTTTCTAATACGACTGTTAATTGCCCTCTTCCCCTATACTAGTCACTTAGGGTAGGTCCGGCTAGTTTTAATTCACCAGAATACCAGTACTTGCAATTAGTGAGGACTTTTGCTGGCTATTCTCTGTCATCATACATGAGCGAAAACCTGTAGGTTTGCAGGACAATATTATTATCGTTTATTTATATAGAGCCAGTCATACTATGCTGCACTGTACAGAGAATGTGTAGTTATTCACATCAGCGCCTGTCCCATCAGAGCTTACATTCTAACTTCCTACAGGACACACACACAGTTTGTCAGATGCCCATTAACCTGCCAGTAGGCTTTTGGCTTGTGGGAGGAAGACTATCCACATATGGAGATAACAAACTGCATACAAATACACATGCAGAAGGAGATGTGGAAGGGTCGGAAGGCAGTGATGTTTGTTTCCCTAATAATCGGTTTCCCAAACCTCAGCCATCTATCTCCATCACTCTTATTTTGCCCTACAGCAAAAACAATCAGTGGGCAAAATGAAAATAAATAATTTGCATCTTCCCCTGTAGCCCTAGACACAGACTCTCCTGTGCCCATAAAGAAAATATAGTTCTGCATAATAAAGAACAAGCTTAAAATGTATCTTGAACTTGAAAATAAATCCACATATCTAACTAACTGTAACCCAGTGATAAACAGGCTACTTATTAAACCTTCCATTGACAATTAGAGAAATAAGTAGAAATAAGCAATAGGTTCTGTCTTCTTTTTTCTTAATCTCTAGAATTAATATTAGATATCATGTAATTGTTTTATGTTTTAGTCATTTCTATGTATGTATATATATATATATATATATATATATATATACAGTGGCGCACGCAGGGGGGGTTGCTGAGTCTCTAGAAACCCCCCCTGCGCTAACTAAGAGGCCACTGTCCTATACAGCAGCCCCGGCGCTGTCAAAGAAGCGTCCGCGGCGGTGCTGTATTGTATACAGCACCGCCGCAGACGCTTCTTAGACAGCGCCGCGGCTGCTGTATAGGACAGCGCTGGCTAAACGGAATTGCTGCGCATGCGCAGCAGCTCTCTCTCGTGGGTTTTTTTTTTCTGGTCGGCGGGGAGAAACCCCCCCCCCCCCCCCGACAATCCTCCGTGCGCCCCTGATATAAACATGCATATATTTTTATGTTGATCTGCTATTGTATTGCAGTTACTTGTTGTTTTTACTTCTTTTCATAATTTTGCAAGTGTTTAAATATGGCTTACAAGTTGTCAAAAAGGTTATTGGTGAACATATAAATATATATATATATATACCTAACTCCAGGCAAGAAAAACATGACACATAGAATTTGTACTTTGTATTTCTCAGAAGGTAAGCAAGAAACATTTGGTATGAGTTGAAATACGGCATTGGTTCCAAGCAGAGATGTGTGAGCCAGCACTAAGCGCAGCTGTTAGAAAGCAGACTGTTCTCCTTGTTTTTTTTCACTATGGTAAAGCTGATGCGTTAACAATGACATAAGATTCTAGGAGCAGATGTATATATACCTCGTTACCTAGACTACTTGTAGTAACTGCCTGTCAATGCTTACTGCAAATGAATCACATATAAGATGAAATAATGTCAGTGGCTAAAGGTAATTGCTAGCCACTAGGTGATTGCGTGTGGATATCCTCTTCATACCTTTAAACCAACAACAATGCTTAAAAGTATATATATATATATATATATATATATATATATATATATGTATGTATAAAAAGTAGCTATAGCTATGGGATAATTCTGTGAATAAGAAACATAAAGTTAGATAAATATGGAACACAGAAATAAAAATACAAAGTCAATTGCATTATTGTTCCCTGTGTCTGTTTTTCGTCAGGGTCGTGTATGAGTAAACATGAGATTTTTGGAATTCCAGCATTTGTTTATGCAGCAAACACCATACACCAGTTTAAAGCGATGCCGGTGACAGGAACTAGTTTCATTGTGTATAAGTATCTGAAGATTCTTGTATGTGAAACGTATGTGGATCATATTACCAGCATCCGGAGAGATCTCTGCCTTTAACCAGATTTACATAACATCATGTGTGATTAATGCCAACACAGTTTACGATCTGTATTACGTGTGATTCAGTTACAGATGATGACTGGTCATATTTGCAGCGTTTTACACTAGATATCTGGCTACAGATGGAGCCATGGCTATTCGACTGTGACCGTGCTGTTCGTTATGGAGAATTATGTGTTAACTCGCCATGTTTTCTCACCTGTGAAATTTTACTGCTAGGCTATCATCTGCATTGAGTTCATTGTTAGGTTAGGTGGATCAAGATAATTGAATGTGTGATAACTATGAATCTATCTACTATATAAACAAACGTTGCCCATGCAGTTACCGACAAAGTGCACAGCTATGTTGGATAATTAAATAGTTTCTGATTAGCACAACTGTGTGGTAATTATACACATGCAGCTAACATAAGTCATATTAATATCTTCTGACCCTGTATGTACTAAGAAGGAGTCATACCATTACCTGTTTAGGTAATAGTGTCGGACAAAAGAGTAGGTGGGAGATCAGAGGAAGTGATTCACTAAGGCTGATCACACACTACAGAAAATCTCCCAATACGATATAGTTAATGAATGTACCGACGACCGAATGTCCCGATCAGCAGCCGATTCTTGTGTACACACTAAACACGTTTTCAAGATTTACCTTCTGATCTGTGCTCTTCATCTGTCATAACCATCAGCTGAAAAGATCATGACTCTGCGCATTCCGTAGAAATCTGTGGACACTCCAGGCCCTTAATGCATACACATTGCAGAACTGGAACGATGCAATGTGCTTTGGAACAATAATCGTTCATAGTTGGAGTGTGCACACTAATGCGATATCGGGCCGAGCGGTCGTTTATCTTGTGATTGGCACGGTAATCATCTTAAAACTCTGTAGGGTGTACCCAACCTATCTTGCTCCAGATAAGTTAAAAAAAAAATGTAAAAAAAAAGAAAGTGGGTTATGTTAAAAGGTAAGTTTTGCATGAGGGGGATGAGTCCTAGTTACTCTAATGGGCCGACTCAATTCCAAAAGATGTGCCGCGGAGTGCCTACGGAATGGTCGCAAAGGTACTTTGCAGTGAAGCAACGTCACAGATATTTCCTCGCTCCCTATATAGGTATGCAGAAAAATCCAATGTTGGGGTATCATAGTACCCCGATAAGTGCACAGCCGGACATTGTGGCTGCACATCGCTTAATATTGAAATGGGCCCTAATTATTTAACACTTTATGGTGTAAACTGTATGCTAAGGTATAGATATCCTTGTTGAGGCTGTTGAAAAATCGGGTTACTGTTGTGAATGCTGACTGGTTATGTTGTGTTTACATTACTCGGGCTTTAAAACTGTGTTTTAAAGAGCTATTAAAGCCCATTAAATGCATGCACACAGTGGCGGCAACCATATTGTGTTCTGAATTGATATTCCTGAGGAAGCAGTGACATTACTTAGGCAAAGTAATGTCATAGGTTTCTATTGAATTGATGGGCTGCATATTGATTCAACTCACAGAATAGTTGAGGCCACTGTGTGTAGATGACAGGACCACTTTGATCTCTCTTTATGTCTATGTGTTGTTTACATCCTCCAGTAAATCACCTAGTGACAAGATATCCGCTCTTTCCACTTGATAAAGATCATAGGTCATTTCAATCTCCTGGAACCCCATTGACACTATTGAAGGGTTAGGCAAAGAGAGGATACAGGAAAACATATAATAAGCAAATAGATGGTTTTATGAGGTGATTATTACTTTTATCTGTTCCTTCCAATGCACTCATTTGAGTTACAATAGTTTTGCTATACATTCCATCATGGAGAAGATTTTTAAGTCTGTCGAGTGATAAGTTACAATTGCGATGGGCCAGTATTGATTGACAAAATTAATCTGTTTTATATTGGTTTTTCATAACGCAGTTAGATCAAAAGATATTGATGAAAGAAAAAATAAGAGTTCTGCTGTATCCTTATATGGAAAACAGTTATACAGAAAGTTCCAAAAACCAGAAAAAAAAATGAGGTAAACAATGATTGCTTGGTGATAAAGTCATACACACAGATTGACATATACTTACCTTCTGTTTCCAGAGTATGATCTCCTGTCTCTGGACATACATACATACCACTGGTTGTAACCTGGCTGTGATTTATCTGTCTCCTGTCTATTTGTTGTAGGATTATTTTGTCAGTGGTCATTTTGGTTACTCTTCTGGAAAGGCTAACTTAACCTCATTGTAAAGAAACAGGCAATGTATGGAACCAGTGTTACAATCCCTTAATCTAATCCATACTCGGACTGCAATTTTTAGCCATGTTGTTATCAGGAAGTATCAGTGATGGAACTGTAACATCTGCTTGGAAAAGTACATCAGGGGTTAAATTCCACCTCCACAGGGAACACTCAGGAGTTGAGTGAATTAAACTACCATTGTTGCTTCTGTTTGCTCCCTATTGTCCACTAGTGAGCTCTAGAGACAACCAGGAGCCAGACCCAGCAGGGGTCACCTGAGGGAAGACACCTGGGGAGGTAGGGGAGGGTCTGGATAGTGTGAGAAGCCCACCAATCGAGACCTATTGCAACTACCCTGGGCAGGCAGTTCCCAAGGTGGGATTATGAGGTGATTAAAGAGGATACCCTGGGAGCTGGACACGAATGTGACTGACTTTGGCCAAGAGGTGATGCTCTGCCAGAGATGTGATGTGAAACCTATCTCATTGGATTTATTTGAACTGATTTTCTCACTTTCCACTGCTCCAGGGCAATGTATTTTATACTACTCCAGATGATGTTTGGCATTGCACATGGTGATCCTAGACTTGTGTTCAGCTGCATGACCATAAAACCTGATCCATGAAGCTCTTGGTGAACAGTACATGTGCGGATGTTGCTTTCAGAAGCAGTTTGGAACTCAATAGCCAGTGTTGCAACCAAGGACAGACAATTTTCACACACTTCAGTGCTTCAGTCCCATTCTGCAAGCTTGTGTGGCCTACGGCCTTCATGACTTAACTGTTGTTGCTCCTAGATGTTTTTACTTCACAATAACAGCACTTACAGTGGAGCGGGGGCAATCAAACAATGAAAGTCTCTGAGCTTGGCATGGCTGTATGCTTGATTTTATGCATCTGTTAACAATGGCTGTGGCTGAAATGGCCAAACACACTAATTAGAAGGGTGTCCACATGCTTTTGATATTATAGTACTCTGCTAGCGGATGTGCTGTTTGCTTAAGTACTATTACAGTATTGTCTCCTTGTTGCTGAACTTCTGCCTGAACTCTGACTGTCTTTGTCTGCTGCTTGCCCTGACCTCTTGTATGTCCTTTGATTATCGCTTAGCAACATGATCTCCAGGAACCACTTCATTTAAATAGTTCTATAGTCTCTTCTCTATTTAACTTACATATTAAAAACATGGGTGATAGCCGTTTACGTGTTTCAGGCAGCACCTCATGGGAATCACTTATTGTCGCTAAGGCTTCTTGTTCTTCGTACGTAGCTTGTTCCAAAGTTCCATAATAAGTGAGTGCAATGGTCAGTACATAGCCACTACTGGGACGCAGAAAGTCAAATTAGTCATTGAGGAGCTCGTGTTATGTGCACCATCTGTACCAATTTCCACTTGATAGCTTAAGTCTACAATAAGACATAGACGACTTCTGTATCGCAAAGCAGCCTCAAACCATTTCCAAGCTAGCTCATAATCTTGCTGGTGCTTCCCTTTAATTGCCTTGTATTAAAGAAAACGTTCAGTTGTCTGATTTAGACGTCTAAATATTTATCATGACATCTTTTGTACTTAACGGAACACAGAGTATCATTCACTTGACAATAATTGCTCATTTTATAGTGGTTTTCAGACATATTACATCTCCATGGAAAATTCTTTTGCATGGGTATTATTCGATTTGCATAAATATGCAATATCATGCCAAATATTTCATATTCTGCATGCAGATGACCACATAAGTCTTAGACAGTTTTTCATTATTGTTTACTTTCTTCCCAATTGTCAAAGCCTAAAGCAAAGATGTTTGTAAAGCAATTGTATATCATCATTTGTATTTTGGCTACAGGAGCAACTGCTTTTGAAATATAAATCCAATTTTATACATATTATTTAGGGATATTTTAGAAAATGGTATTATGGAAACTACAATTATCATGCAAATGATTGTTCTGTCATTAAATACAGGTTTGGGGGCAAAAAAGATTTGATTTAAATTCAAACCTTTTGCAACCAGAGAATAAAAGATTATTATTGTTTTTATAGAGTCCCCAATTACACAGTGCTTTACAGAGAACTGGCAATAATTCAGATCAGTGCCTGTCCCACTAGAGCTTACAGTCTAAATTCTCTCTCCCACACACACACACACACTATTTAGTCAGCAGCCAATTAACCTATCAATATGTTTTTGGATAATGGGAGGAAACCAGGACAAACACAGGGAGAGAATATAAATTCCACCTAGATAGTACCCTGGTTGGAATGAAACCCTGGCGCTGTGAGTCAGAAATACTAACCACTGTGCCGCTTGGAGCCTGTGTAGATGTGTCTGCTTTTCAGTTATCACCAGCAATGTTCTTATTTTCAATGATAACATTATCTTCTCTTATTCTAAATGCAGTATAAGCAGGGGCCTTCAAGCACCTTATTCCACTATTTATTGACACCATTACTTATGCATCTAGCACTTTTTTTTGCTATTTTTGATGGTGTTGATCTTTATGGGCCATTCTGTTCCCCTTGTCAACACAGGCACCCTTCTTTTGGGGTGAGCTAAAGTTTTAATTCTCCAAAGAAAGTTTTAGAAGACCTGTTGGAGAAATGGATTCATCTGAGCCTTTGGTGAAGGTGGGCCTGAAGACCCTTGCCCCCTAAGGAGCCCTATGAGTCTGCGAGTTGGGAGCAATGGGGCCCTTTCCTTTTTGGAGAGCCAGGCACCTCCCGCTTCAATAATAACACCATCTGCTCTTTGCTGGGGATTTGTCCACTGGTCCTCCCTCCTCTCTGCCTTAGCCCCCTAAGTCCTGAAAGCCTCTCTCCGCTCGGAACCTCTTGTGAGTTGTTAAGTTGTCAATGTACACATGGTACTGAAATCTTCACTCATAGAGGTGCAAGCAAAAATAAGCAAAGGTTTTAGCACCCAGAGGAACCTGGCACTTGGTACCAACAGGACATCACTTGTTATTTAATATGCCCCTTTATGTGGTTGCTGCAGATTTTTTTTCTACTCAAATGCAAATGTTTCTGGTTTGCAATAGTGGAAGATTTGGATGAAAGCACTACCTGCCATCACATTTGGATCTCTTCCTCTTTATTTTGAATGTCTCCTCTATATAATGCTTGTTTCACCCTACTAAGGGCTACTTATTAAGCCTTAAACCATTTGTATTGCATTATACTGCAGTTCCCATAATTCTCTGGCCCAATTTATCAAGTTCCAAAAACTCTAGCTTTTCGTAGCTTGGTCCTGATCGCTAACGTCACCTGAAGATTCTGCCCTCTGTACAGAGCATCGCAGGCAAGGGATCTTAGCCTCTATGGCAGGTATTGTGCTCCCCTCTCTGCTAAATATTATTAAGATCGCGCATTAGCATTAAAAACTCCGGGTCAGATCCCGGATTTGTTAGTATAGTAAAGTCATCACTTGGACAGCTTCTTATCAAATGACTGTCCCTGGATGATTTTTTAATAAACGGATGCAGTATATCGTTGCGATAAGGGATGATGAATAACGGGAAGGGGGGGGCGAATACGAATGTTAATAAATAGGACGCTTAAATTATTACAGTACATAACTCATGACAGTAAGCTGGCATCATGGCTGTCTGTATAAATGACAATTAAAAAAATCAACCTTATGCACATACCCTCGCTATTCATCACATTTCTTCAAATTACATTATGATAAACTAATACAGTATCAGTGGAATTCTTGAAAGCAACAAGAAGAGTCACACCACACTTTCAGCATTAAGGAAATTGCCATCACAAAGGGCTGGCTGCAATTCTTACTTTATTCTTTTTTATTTTAATATAAATTCTTTGCTTTCTTATGCATAATTATGATCATGTTTTATATAAGAGGCATCAAAATGAGTTTACAAAAATAGTGAATTATGCCATATATATTTAAGCAATAGTCTCCTTTTTTTGAGTCACAGTCAAAAAATCCAGGGGTCAATAAGGCCAGTCAGTTAAAGGGAGTGGTCATGCCTAAAATGTGTGTGATTTGGGCATGATCAGTGTGTTTTGGACTGATTGGGAGCATGACCTATATCGTCCCAATTTACCAATGTTAGCTGGTTTTAAAATCTGCATGGACTAAAATGATCTGCACAGTCCTGCCACATCAACAATGCTTTCAAATATGCTCTACCCTTCACCACCTTAACAGCAGTTGCCTCTGCAAAAGACAACACCTTGCCACAGCTCATAAATGGCCCGCATAGCCCCATAGAGACTGCTAGAACATGAGCTTTAATGAAACAGACTAAGGGGTATATTTACTAAATGGCAGGTTTGAAAAAGTGTAGATGGTGCCTATAGCAACCAATCATATTCTAGCTATCATTTATTTAGTGCCTTCTACAAAATGAAAGCTAGAATCTGATTGGTTGCTATAGGCAACATCTCAACTTCTTCAAACCCGCAGTTTAGTAAATCTAGCCCTAAAACTGTAAACAGTGAGAATACATAGTATCAGAAAAAGAAAGAACAGAGTGGGGGCTCAGGAAAGTGAACCAGTATTGCCCCCAGATTGTGCCATGTGGCCTGACAATGCCATGTTTCGCCCCTGCATAGAACAAATGACTCCCCTGGCCCCTCTTTTCTCTCCCCCTTACTCGATGGCTCCCTTTTGTGCCTGTTTTGTTCACCCTCTCTTAGGATGTGAGCTCGTATGAGCAGGGCCCCTCCTGTCTCCATACCTGTTCTTCTGCTCCGTCTTTACCCCATATTTCTGCCCGGAGTTTCTGAAGTATTGGTACTTTTTGTTTATTGTTCTGTACTATGTCACCCCGTATAGTCTACTGTTTGTACTGTATTCGGCGCTGCGGAAATCTTGTGGCGCCCACCAAATAAATGATAATAATAGTGTGATATATAGAGTTAATTTCTACGGTATGACTGAGCTTTGATTTTCTATTTAAAATAATACGCTACAAATATGTAAATGATACAGAAGATAATATGAAATTATCTTACATCTCTCAGTAGAGTTTTCATATTTGCTGGTAGCGGTCCTGCAGCATGCAGTAATCCTGTATTTTCATGCTCTATTATAGCAGCCTAGTCTGGGTGCCTGGAAAGCTATTCAAATCTAACAGTACAGATCTTATCCCTCGCTGCAGCCATTGTTTAAATTCTTATGGTAGCTTTTTGCTTTTCTTTCAGAACGATTTTCCGCCTGCAGCATCGGAGACAAACTGGGAATCTTTCACAAGCTCTGTCTCAGTAAGTAATACCGCGTGTCACTGTGTGGAATAAAATAAATACGTATACTATTAAATAAACAGCATGTTCCAAGTTATTATCTGTACTGCCAGAATAAAAAATGTTATGATGAGTATATTGGTTTTTTTTGGTAACTCAAACTTAAATTTGACAGATATTCCATGGAATTAATGCTACAAAAGACCATTAGCGTAATTGCAACTTTCTCAGTGCAAAATGTAAAAGAAAAAAAACATATATGTTTAATACAACAGGGCAGTGTATGTGGAAACAAAACTTTCCAACATGAATTATCATGTAAAGAACCATATATAATGACAGGTCCATCGTAAGACATTAGTGCAACCGCCACCCCTCAAATTCTAGGTAAAACACAAGTTACGATTTGGGGTAAAGTTATGGCTAGGGTTACTGCTTAGGGTAAGTTTAAATTTAGGATTGTTACTAATGTTATTGCTATGTAAGGGATAGGAGGAAAACAGCTAACCAACTGATGAACCGAACCAAGCATGGCTGGCCAACCGGCCCTAATCCACTTAACGTGGGGAACTAATCCCTTACTACTTGGCTGGCGCTAAATCTGGCGTCAGATTGACTACAACCTCTCTAGACTTACAATGATGTGCCCTCACAAAGCAGGTCAAGGCATCCCCCACACTAAAGGACCAAGAGTCACCGTACCTCGAAGAGGGCAATGACCTGTGGCCAATCAGTGATAGCGCCGTATATATCAGCCGCTGATCGCAGTGCCCTTCCTATCAACTGTGCCTGCTCTGTGGCGATGAGATAAAGATGTGGTTAAAAGATAGAATTCGCATGCGCAGGCCAATCGGTCACCAGGGGTGGGTGGGTCAGATCTTGTGAAGAATAATGAGGCCGTCTAGATAGCCAGAGGGCACCTATATAGAAATCCAGGTCACTCCCTATTGGTTGGTCTGGAATAGGGAATAGTAACCCTTTGCAGGTAAGTGTAAAGTTACAGAGGCACACACGTCTGCGTTTAAGTGCTTTCATCTATAGGGACTCTATTGTCATACTTAATGACGGGGGCTCCTGATGCCAGTGCCTTGCAATGCCCCTGGTATGACATGTGAGGGAGTATTATGGCACTTAGGGATGCAGTGTCTGGTAGCGGTAGCATCCATTGGTTATCCCATCCTAAAAAAAGTAAACAAAATCACAAACAGACCCATATTGGGTGTCAATGTTCTCGTCTTTCCCAAGTAGGTAACAGATTCACGCAGGTCCCCCCGGCCTCCCTCTGCCAGTAAATCTAGACTACAATTGCTATAAATAGAGCATGTTTTTAAGGGTGTTCTGTTCATATTGTATTAAAGACAGTTCAATCAGTGTTATGTTTACTGAACCACTGTAATTAACGTTAAAGATAAATAAAATTTGCCTTGTTCCACGTTGAACTATTGATATTACCACTAGGTTAAGAACTCTTGGTATTGGCCCTAGGTTAATAAGAGAATGGTGAGCTTCAAATGATCTTGCCTGGCCTTAATTAAGTAAGTGATATTAAATAATAAATATTAATTATTAAAAGTGTTTGATCATCCATCTGCAGACTTTTCTTACAGCTCTACCTCTCTCTTTACTGTAAAACATACTGAAATCCAGTAAAGGTGAAAGATGTGGACAGTAGTGTTACAAGGTCCCCCTAGACCAGTGATAGGCAACATGTGGCCCTAGGGCCACAGACGGCCCTGCAAGCTTCACTTACAGCCCCCGGCTCCTTTCTGATATGTTGTTACAGAGAGGTGTCTCTGTCTTTGATTAAATGTATTGTTTCAATCAGAGATGCAGAAAACCGAGCCCACCCGGACTTAGGGGATCCGAGTAGTCTAGCAAGCTGGCTCGTTACTTTCACGCGTCCTCGGATCTGAATCGAGGCAAAACATTGTTGCGTTGTGAGATCTCGTGGGCTTTGGAATCCATAAGTACCTCCCTTGCTCACACAGAAACAGGGGTAGCAGTGTTCTTGTCACTCTCCATTCTCCAGTGACATTGGTCAGTGCCATTGCTCACACAGAAACACGGGTAGCAGTGTCCTTGTCACTCTCCAGTGCCATTGCTCACACAGAAACAGGAGGGGTAGCAGTGTTCTTGTCACTCTCCAGTCTCCAGTGACATTGGTCAATGCCATTGCTCACACAGAAACAGGGGTAGCAGTGTCCTTGTCACTCTCCAGTGCCATTGCTCCCACAGAAACAAGGGTAGCAGTGTTCTTGTCACTTTCCATTCTCCAGTGACATTGCTCAGTGCCAGTGCTCACATAGAAACAGGGGTAACAGTGTTCTTGTCACTCTCCAGTCTCCAGTGCCATTGCTCACACAGAAACAGGGGTAGCAGTGTTCTTGTCACTCTCCAGTCTCCAGTGACATTGCTCAGTGCCATTGCTCACACAGATACAGGGGTAGCAGTGTCCTTGTCACTCTCCAGTCTCCAGTGACATTGCTCAGTGCCATTGCTCACACAGAAACAGGTGTAGTAGTGTTCTTGTCACTCTCCATTCTCCAGTGACATTGCTCAGTGCCAGTGCTCACATAGAAACAGGGGTAGCAGTGTTCTTGTCACTCTCCAGTCTCCAGTGCCATTGGTCAGTGCCGTTGTTCACACAGAAACAGGGGTAGCAGTGTCCTTGTCCCTCTCCAGTCTCCAGTGCCATTGCTCACACAGAAACAGGGGTAGCAGTGTCCTTGTCCCTCTCCAGTCTCCAGTGCCATTGCTCACACAGAAACAGGGGTAGCAGTGTTCTTGCCACTCTCCAGTCTCCAGTGCCATTGCTCATACAGAAAGAGGCAGGGTAGCAATGTTCTTGTCGCTCTTCATTCTCGAGTGACATTGCTCAGTGCCATTGCTCACACAGAAACAGGAGGGGTAGCAGTGTTCTTGTCACTTGACAAAAATTGACTGGAAATTAATGTTATTGAGATTGATAATAATGTAGGGATAAAAAAGAGCCAAATTATGTGATTATAGCAAAAAAAAATAGGGATTTTAGAAAAAAAAAATTGGGATCCAAAACCAAAACGAGAGTGAATTTGCCAAAACCAAAATACGAAGTTAGTCCAGATTCAAAACCTAAACACAGGGGTCAGTGAACATCTCTAGTTTCAATGATTTACTGAGTTTAAGGGTAATGTACTTTTGAAGGTAAAAGGGCCGCCTATGTGTCCTCTGAAGTGTTTCCTATCACTGCCCTAGACAATATCATGTGTGATTTGCTTATATGATCATCGCAGCTGCAAAGTTTCCCTGGAAACTATTTTAAAGTGTTGGCATCTACGGTATAATGTTGCCTATCTGCAGTTTGTGCTATGCAAGCATGTATCTGAACTGACTGCAATGTAGCTATGAAGCATATGTGTTCCATATATAACTGATGTTAACTCTAAATGTACATAATGAAAATAGCTTCTCTTGATCACAAAGTTCACATAATTCCAAGTGTTTGTCAAGTTTAAAAATATATAAACATGTTTTTTTTCCATTCATAGAAATGTGTCCTTTAATTCCAGTATAAGGGGCATTTTTATCAGATGGGACCTTTGTTTGGTAAACAGATTGTTTAAATATCTGTGATGGACTTAGAAAAAGCAACCATGATGATTGTTATAGTTTGTGTTTTTGCAGAAAATGACACACGCATACACCCCCAATACACCCCCTGAACCAGAGATAAACACATATACACATTTTTATTTTTTACATTCTTTTTCATTAACACACACCATTCCAGTTACAGCACATTGATAGCAACAGCACCAAGAGATACCCGTCTGCATATAGCGGGTGATGTGAACTTTAGGATGTATGATCTGCACGTTCCAATGTCGGAATGCACTGATTAGTAAAACATTATTTACAGAAACATCCATAGACAGCCCACCCATACACAGCTCACTGCTGTACATACCCAACGGCGACGCTGGCTGTTCGCATATTTTACATCTGGTATTTGTGCTGTAGATTTATTTAACCGTTTTTACCTGATGCTCGCTAACAAATTGTAAGGACCTCGGCTAATAGATTGGCTTTTAGAACCGAGCTAAAGAGGTCTTCACCTTTAGCAGCCGCCTTTCCCGTAGTACTTGAATCGTTCGGTGGTATTTGAGGTATTAAGCTCTAAGGTAGTAGAATCTTATCTAGTTAGCCATAGCGCATGGAGTTGGAAAACTGGAGGCAGGAACCAGGGAGAGGCCACAGGTCGTAGGTCAGTAGCGAGCAGGAGAGTCCAAGGACAGGCCAGAGGTTGGGGCAGGCAGCAAACAGGGAATTCCAGAAACAAGCAGAGGTCAAAGTTGCACAGGCATAGAAACAGAGTCCAATAAACAAGGTAAAGGTCACAACAGGTTAACAAGTCTTAGGACAGAAAGGTATCTAAACAGCAGGTCAGCAATCTGTGTAGCACGTTATCACCGAGGTGGTACACAGCAGGCACAATCAACCTCAACTGGCTAATAAATTAACTCCATAAGGCGCGCGCACCCGGATGTCAGATTAGCCGAGCCGCGGCGGTGAGAGGGGAAGCGTCCCGGCTGTTGCCCTGGTAATAGCCGGGATGTGGAACCCGGAGGTGACGTTCCGGCTGTCAGGACAACAGCTGGGATGTGGCCCCTACAGTGAATGAACGAGTCACGTGGCTCAAATTTGACGTCTTCCATTACATTTTATGACAGAAAACACTTTGCATTTTTTTGGTAGCTAACAAATTAGTTTTACATTCGTTCTATAAAATAGGACAGTTTGGAACAAAAGTGGAAGTCTATAATGTGGATGTACCTCTACAGAAGGTAAAGTATGGGGGTATCTGAGATGTAATTACCCCTGGAGATATTATTATATATGCAATTCATATCACTTAGCATCTGTTAAATGGACAAATTGTCTCACTTTATACTAATAGGACCGATGCAAAGGCTAATTGCTCTCAATTTATTACTTGTTTAAATGGAAATTAATGATTCCTAAAATAATATCACATCATTAGGAAAAATCTACATCACTTCACTTTAATTTAGACGAATGTGATGCTAACTGAGTTCTGGTTATTGTACACGCTGATATAATTTCACACTTATGTGTTTATATAAGAACACTTGGCGTTGAAGATCTATGAACATGGCTGTATATCTGTTAATATACAGCTCCGCTTTTCAGTAAAGAGGCAATGTAAATTAAAACTGATTACATGTTAAGTCTATTTGCCATGAAAATCTAGCTAACATTTTTTTTTTACATATTTAAACTAGCAAAGGGGCATTGCCATTGCTCAATGTGAGTAACCAGTATCCCAGTGTGGTGGGAATAGATATTTAGTTACAAATGTTGGTATTAGTTAAGGGTGTAGTAGAATGTTGTAGAAAAAGTTAGGGATTTAGGGAATATTATGGGGATAATTGAGGATTCAGCAGAGTGTGGTTGGACTAGTTGTCCATTAAGTGGAATGTGGTGGGAATAGTTTAAAGTTTAGTGGAAAATGGTAGAAATAGGAATTTAGGAAAATGTTGTTTGAATAACTGAGGATTTAGCAGAATGTGGTGGGAAAAGCTAACAAGTAAGTGGGGTTTGTGGGAATATTTAGTGGTTTAAGTATTAAGTGGAAAGTGGTAGGAATAGTTAGGGATTTAGTGGCATTTTATGCTAATAGTTAAAATATTGTAGATTGCTAGGGATTTAGGGGAATGATTTAGCAGAGTATGTTGGGAATATTTAGTGATTAGTAGAATTCAGTGGGGGTTAAGATTTTGAGAACTGTTTTGGGAATATTTGGGAATTTGACATAATCTAGTGTAAATAGTAAGGGATTATGGGGAATGTGGTGGCAATAGTAGGGGCCTTAGTGTAAAAGTTTGGGGTTTAGGGGAATGTGATGGAAATAAAAATGTACTGAAATGTCATGGGAATAGATAACTATTTGGGGAATGTTGAGGGAATAGTTAAGGTTTATATTTGTATGTGGAGGGAATAGTTGGAGATTTATGGAAATATGTTAGAAATAGAATTTAAGCAAATGTGTGTTTAGGGATTAGAGGAATGTGATAGGAATGGTTAAGAATCTGGTTGAATGTGATAGAAATAGCAATTAAGTAGAAGTGGTGGGAATACTTGATAAATTAGGGGAATATTTTGGAAATATTTAGGGATTGAGTGGGATGTGGTGGAATTGGTGAAAGGTTTTGTGGAATGTGGTAGAAATAATTAGGGTTTTGGGTGGATGATTTAACAGAAAATAATAAGAATAGTTAGGTATCAAGTGGAATATGGTGGGTGGTGGGAATAAATCAAGATTTAGCTTAATGTTTTATGAATAGTAAGAAACTTAGTGAGTTGTGGGGAGAATAGTTAGGGAATTGGTCAAGATGTATTAGAATGTTGTTGGAATAATTAGAGGTTTAGAGGAAATGGTGGGAATAGTTCAGGAATTTAGGGAAATGTTATGTGAAATATTGAGGGTTTAGTGGAATGTGCTAGGAGTAGATGGAGATTTAGAGGAATGTGTTGGAAATAGTTGGGGATTAAGCCGAATGTGATGTGGGTAGAGAATTAGTGGATTGTTGTGGGGATAATTAAAGAGGGGAATACCCTGGGAATAGTTAGGTATTTGAGAAAGGTTTAAGAATAATGGGGGATTCATAAGAATGTGGTGGAAATATTTTAGGATTATGTGGTATAGTTAGGAATTAACTGGATTTGGTGGTACAGTTGGGGATTTAGCCGAATGTAATAAGAGTAGAGAATTAGTGGATTGTTGTGGGCATAATTAAGGGTTTAGTGGAATGCACTGGGGATACTTAGGTATTTGAGAAATGTTTAAATATAATGAGGGATCGATCAGAATTTGGTGGAAATATTTTGGGATTATGTGGTATAATTAGGGATTTAGCAGAATGTCAAAGCAACAGCAAATGATTTAATGTAATGTGTTGGTAAAGGTGAGGGGTTTAGGGAAAGGTGATAGAAATAGAGATTTACTAAAATGAGTAGGAATAGGTTTTTCTGAATCTTGTGGGAATAGTAGGTAATGGAAATAGTTAGAGATTTTAATGAATGTATTGGGAAAAGGTAGGGATTTATAGGCATGAGATGGGAATAAATCTCATGTGTTTGCAGGATTTAGTGCTTATTTCCCTTTGATAAATAGACCCAAAATTGTTTAAGGTTTAAAGGACTTTTAAGTAACAGTAATTTACATCCACCATACACACAGTGCAGAAACCAATATAATCATAATCATTTCTATGGCATTACTTTATATCTGACTCTTGTCTAGTTCATTACATACCTAGAGTACTATCAAATCAGGGATCCTAGATTTTATTAGAACACTCCCCTTACATTCTGATTGGCTTAATGTGTGATTCAAATTGTTGCCATTGCATTGGAAGAAATATTTTTCTTTTTGGGAATTTAGTTTCAGATAGAAGAACCACACATTTTATAAAACCAAGCAGAGGTTGATGTCAAACCGCCAGACTATTCCTGTCATGTATATTAGCTAGTTTGGCAGCCTTATGTGGACAGATGTATTGGCTGGCTCACAGCTGTCCTCCATGCTGTCATGTGAAATAGCCTGTGGCCGTCTTTTATGAATTAATCGCAGACGTTTTGCTCTGATCTACCAACATATTTGTTAATTGCACAATTTGATTTATATCTCAGAATGAATTTAATACATGAAATATTACCTCCCGTAGCAGCAGAGAGTAAACACTTTTGATGCAATAAAAAGAATCCAACAATTAATTATGAGCAGAAAATAGAGGCATGGTTTGTATCCTTTTTTTCTATTAGTAATTTTTTTTTTTTTGCCTGATCTATTAGTTAATTAGTAATCCCGCCCTGCCCACGGTGATTATAGTCTGACATAATAATTATGATTTAAATAATAAAAATTACGGTTGGTATCTGTGATAGATTTCATTTATATATTGGCTCAGTTTCCCTCTTAAAATGAAAAGGGCGTCTGTATAAACATTGTAATTTGTATTCATGGGTTTACCAGTAATGCATGAAAAACAAACTATACATCTGTCTATGAAGTTAGGAAAACACAATCTAGAATGAATGGAATGATGGATCCAAGATACAAGCACAGTTAAATAACAGAAGTCAGTGAAATGGTTGATGTTATGGGCTGAACTATTTAATGTAGTTCCAAGGTGCTGCCAATCATTTTACATATGAAATTAATTTACTTTTGGAATTAAATTAACTTTGAAGCAAACAGAAGTAGAGTGGGCTAATTTGAGTAGGCTAATACTAAGGGTATATCATCATCATCAATTTATATAGCGCCACTAATTCCGGAGCGCTGTACAGAGAACTCACTCATATCAGTCCCTGCCCCTTTGTCTTCAAATTATTTAAAAGAACACTATCATCAAAAGTGTGTATAATTTAAAATGAATTTAAACATGATGTTTAAATGTGTATAGTTGATAGCTATTTTGAGTATAAAATGTGACAAAATAGGTCTAAATATTTAACAATTGCTTCATTATTTAAGATTAAGGTTATAGAAGTACATCCTAGATCAAAATGACAGACTCATTTAAATATGCAAAACTTGCTATTTAAAAACAGTTTATGAGTCATTGTTATCATATTCTGCTCCAATTCTAGTTGTCAGCTTAAGCCATATGAAACCGCCTCTTGAAGTTCCACAACCATGCAACTAAAGTCACATAAAAATGTATTTTCTTCAGATGTAAAACCTTCAAAACAGATTGGTTACTGTACATGGCTGAATTAATTGATTTTATTTTTGTATTTGTCATTTACAGACATAACCTCATTACCACTGTACAGACAGAGCACATTTCTTCAGGGCAAAAGGCGCAATCAGGTGCCTTTCGAACCGGAGAATGCGCTGGATTGCGCTAGCCTAATCCCTCCCATGCCATATTTACACTATGGAAGTACAGCACGGTTAGAGGTGAGCGGCGTGATCTGTGTGGTGTGAGGGAGATTCTCAAACACGCCGTTTGTCTACAAGAAATATGCTCCATCTGTACTTGAGAACATGATGATGATCCCATAGATTGAACTGTATCCTCGTTGTAAACATATGTTTACAAACAGTAATTAACGCTGGCTTACATTTACTCTTAGGAAGTCTCCCATCACTCACCATCAGTGACGGATTCCTCTCTGATTGCGGAGGCACTTGACCAGACTATCGCTATGTTTGACACCGTTGAAGAGGTACTTAAACACTTCAGTCCAGAAACGTGGAAAGACGACCTAGAAAGTCTATACACCGATACATCTCAATTCCGCGGCAGAACATTTCAAGAGAGAAAATCTAAAGGTAGGAAAGTCTTCACAAAAAAAATCAATTCATAAAATGGTCAAGAATAATAACCATACATAACATCAAAGTGATTGGCATACTATTTTAGCCATATTTGCGTACTTTTATGAGCTCCCGTTTGGGTGATGAGGATGGGAGCTCTGTGGAATCAGATCACATGTAACTCAGTGACTCGATACGCTCCATCAAGCTTTGCCAACTTTTGACACAATTACACAATGTGCATCATTATGCTCTGTACAGTGTGACGATGAGAAATGCACCATCACACCATGGTAGCCAGAGGGTGACTTTGTGAATTGTGTGAGACGCTGTGTTATTTTATTATTATTATTAATTTATATAGTGCCACTAATTCCGCAGCGCTGTACAGAGAGCTCACTCACATCAGTCCCTGCCCCATTGGGGCTTACAGTCTAAATTCCCTAATACACACACAGACAGACAGACTAGGGTCAATTTTGATCGCAGCCAATTAACCTACTAATATGCTTTTTGGAGTTATGCCTGCTATATCATATTCTAGCTGAACATCAGGGAGATTGCCAGAGTTTGCTCTTTCGGGAGACTCCTGGAAACTCCGGGAGATTCTGCAAGTATGATTATACCAGTGAGTTTCATGCTAGTAGCGTTGTTGACTGTACCATGGATGAAAGGATGGGTGGATAGGGTCGGGTAATTTTGTTGCATTAGCCTTCAATATCAATATCTAGTTAATTAAGAGAATGGTCACCCTTGTAAATAGTATTCTTTAAAGGCACAAATGTGGGATTTATTTGATCGGTATGCTGTACATTTATCCTCTTATATTTAGCATATTCCTAATCACAGAGAGCACAATGGATTGTTCTTATTTTTTATAAGTTATTTTGGAAATCTTCACATTTTCTAAGAGAGCATACATAAGTCATCAGTAAGAAACTGTAAGTCTTGGAGAGATGGTTAACAGAGATGAGGCACAGGTCAAAGATAGATAGATCTAAGCAGGCGGGAGGAAGAGTATTTTGAAATTAGATTTTAGATGTATGCAAGGATGGTGTTGTTGAGAGCTTTGTAGGTAAGGATGAGTAATTTAAATTGGATTCTGAAGGAAACAGCAAAGTGGTGCGGCAGGTGTGTAGTGGTGACAGGAAAATCAGTTTTGCAGCAACATTTAGGATGGCTTGAAGTAGAGATAAATGGGTGTGGGGAATGCCAGATAGCAGGAGATTGCAGTAGTCAAGACAGGAGATGAGAGAATGGAGTTTTAGTAGCATCTTGGGTAAAAAAAAAAGGACATATTATGGCAATATTTCTAAGGTGGAGGCAACAGGACCCGGAGAGACTCTGGATGTGAGGAATGAAGAAGAGGACGAAGTTAAATGTGACACCAAGGGAGTGTGAGACTGAGGAAATTGTGATGTTATTGACAACCAGGGAGATATGAAGTGAGAGGAGGTGTTGACTATAAGGGGGGGGATTATAAGTTCTGTTTAGAGATGTTGAGATTTAGGTAGCATTAGAACATCCATGTGGAGATAACAGAGAGACAGCTGGTTGCACAAGGTAGTACAGAAGAAAACAGGTCAGGGGAGGAGAGGTAGATTTGAGTGTCATCAGTGTAGAGGTGGTGCTGGAGACCGAATGAGTGAATTAGTTGTCCCAACATAGAGATATACAGTGAGAGAAGTGTACATAGAGAGAAGTGTTTGACAATTTGTTCTATATTCTCTTGGTTAATCTCATCAGTCAAGGTGTCATCTTCCTCCAACAAACAATCTTCAATGAATTTTTGTATGTTAGTATTGGGAGGAAGACACGCCCTCAACACTACACGCCAATCCTTATTGGTTGGTTCGTGGGCATTTCCTAAGTCTTTAACAAATTTCTGACACTTAGCCAACTCTTTTCTAGGATCTGGGAATTCAGTCATAATGGAACGTAATTCTGATCTAGTCCAGGGACAATGCATTGTAACATTTCTTAAAGGAACTACACCATCCTTATTCGGTTTCCCATTGGGAACTGATATTGTGCGGACTGGGAACGCACCCTCTGGTACACTGACTTCAGGGGACACTACAGGATTTGTTGGTTCTAGATTTAGAACGCTTTCACTCCTAGTGATCACGCTACTCTCACCTATCTCAGCCATTTTCTCATACTTGCGCTGAGCCTCTAGTACACTAACGGCATGGGCAATGGCCGAAATCACAGTGGGTTCATCTTCATTTTGGCTTAAAACAGGATACAACTTAGCAATTTTTCTATTTTCAGTTTTAACAACGGCTGTACTTACCCCTCCCGCCACATAAGGTGGCGGGGGCGCACTTGCACTGAGTTCGCCACGCTTCTCAACGGTTACATCCGCCTTGCGTGTGCTTTTCGCCACGCCTACTTCCGGTTTGCATTCGCTGCTCTGCCACGTGTTACCTTCCATTTGCCCCAATTTTAAACAATCATTATGTTTATTCCTCACTTTCGTTGAGGTAATCAACCATCTTTTACAGTATTTAGTACCTCTGCATTAAAACTTCCTATTGTTGGGAAAGGCCTATCACAAGCTTTGGTCATCTTGACCCACGTGTCACAATACACAGTTGCGTATGCACCATATTTCTTACACATGAGAAACCTCGCTGAACCAATAGGGCCTTCCTTAGGCAGTACACTGACCATCTCTAGCGTATGCTTAGCACCCATGTTGAACAATATACCTTCTACCCGGAACACAGACACACCGCAGTGCTCTGTTCCTTCCGGCTAACAATTCCAACTCTGTTGCTACAATCACTGCTAGAGATCTTTAATGCTCGGTGAACGTATTTTCTTTAGCCGCGTTCACTCGCTTTTCTCGCACCCGGCGAGGATCCCTAATACAGAAATATCACTGTGGGCCCCAAGGGCTATCAGCTCCTCGATACCCTGGCTCAACCACAAAAATCTGTTGAGTTTATTATAACTGGGAGAACAAAGTCGATACAATCAACCAGCCTTTCCAATATAATTCCTCCTAGCTGCTTCAGCAATTCGCACTAACGGTGCGGTTAGATCGCACTGCCTACCAATACTAATTATTAGCAAACCTTGCGATCTATTGGTAGCGCTTTGCGAAAACCCGGTTTTCGCATTCGGTATACCTGCCCTGTATACCGTCCTTCAGTTGGGCAATCCGCCTCGTCAGACAGCAACTGAGCACAATGAATAATGAACAGTGTATCTACGTTACAACATCACACACTATACACCTTTTCTGCGCAGAAAATCAAAAGTTCCCAACAACAGTAATAATATCTCAGAGGCTTTCACAAGTAATTATACTATGCATGTATAATAACTATCAAAACGATTGTTTAACCACGTGGCAAATCTACCGGAAGTTCGCGTACGCACAGCAGGAAATACACATACGCTAAGCAATGCAATACAGTTAAAACGCACAATGACAGAAAAAATAAACAGTTTTCTCTTTTGTCCCTAGGTTCTAGTTAGCGTGCCCTAGATAATGCAAAACGGACATTCGGTTTCACAACACAGAGTAAAATTCAGGTTTTGAACACCATGCGTTCTTACCCATTTATGACGCGTCTCCACCCTTCGTTGCAGAACCGAAATCCGTTGGTCTTGCGTATCATCTGCAACGAAACCTCCAAAGCTCACGAGCCCCCAAATTGTTATGTGCGTATTGTCGCTAACCAATAACGATTGTCGAACCTCGATTTGTGTTTCCAAAGCACAAAGATTTATTCGCAATAAGTAGAATAAAAATGCTCAAGCAAAGTAATAGTAAATACAGCCGTTACTTATCGCAGGTGCTCTGGATCCAGTGCAGTCATTCAATCCTGAAGTCTGGGGACAAGATGTCTGCACTCTGGATCACAAGCTGCTGCTTATATACACAATCAAATACAGTAATACAATGAAGATGGTATAGCTTGCATCTATTGGTCCAGGTCTCAGGAATGTCCAAGGGGTTGTCAATCATTGGCTGGTTCATCCTAAGGAATCCAAAGGAGGGGGTCATCTCTGCAGGGGGTATGCTCTGCTCTTCCCGCCAAGATTCCTTAGTCTTAAGTAGTTCATAATTCCCTATCATTCATAACTTGTGTATGCACTCTGCGATTCCCTCGCAGAGTGAACCAAACAGTAGGATATGTAACAAGGTTCATTATGATACCACTCATGATGTTATTCCTTCAACCCGTTCCGTGTATTTCACTAATATGCATGTAACTCTGATATAACATATAAATACTACTATATTTCGACATAACTATGTGTTGCAACTACCATTAATGTGTACTATTTTAAAAGTATGCGTGTTTGTGCGAATGTATGGTAAAAGACCAATTACTGTTGCTGCCACGTGTAGTGGATGCGTACGCCCTTTCACGCCGTACCGTGCCCTTGTACGTCGATGCGTACCGTACGCATCTTTTCAGACAAAGACAACCAAGTTTGCTAGACTTTAATTGAAATGGCTTTATCCAATTTGCTGACTTCGACAATAGCGTGACAAGAACAATTCCCTGCACAAGTGAGAAAGTTACATGCGCCATGAATTGGTTTTCTCGGTACAGTCAATGCTTTTCAATAAGCACAGGCTTTGCACCTTTTTTCTCCCATGCAAAAACGAAAAAAGTCCTCAAAATTGATTAGGGGGAAAATGAAAACTTTCAGCTGCCACATTGCAAACATTTGAAAATTGTCTCCGACATGAGTGGGAATGAAGCGGTTAAGTGACAAGCAGGTATTTTAGCCCATCAATTCACGCTTCAAGATCAGTTCTGATAATCATGGTTCAGAGCAATATTAAGTATTTGATTTAAGTAAAAAAAAAAGAAAAGCTGACTGCTAAAACAGAGCAAATATTAGCAAGTGGCCGATTGGTCTTGTCAAATACTATTGACTAGTGGTTTGGTATTTTTCTCGATTTTTACATGCAATTAGGCACAGAACCCAGCACATTGTTTAGTGTTTAGTAATTACACGAGAGCATAAACAATTACAACATTCAATAGAGATGCATAGGGGCTTTACTAATGTGATCATTAGTAAAGCATAAAATGTGTAGAAAAGAAGAGAAGGTGATCAAAGTCTGCATTTAAATGTTAACTATGAGTCACAGGAATAAAGAAAATGTTGTGATTTAATACTGATACTCAGAATTAGTAACAGAACTCTGTTTATTACAGTGATTATGTATTGATCAGATGATTTGGGTGCTGGTACACTATCTCTGCTGTCCTTTGTAGCACCTAATGTACTTGTTGTCATGAAGTTAGCAGAATTCATTGTAGCAGATGATCACTTACACTCATGTCATACAATGGGACAGGTGGGACAGTCTTGGTTTGGGGGCTCTGACATAGAGACATGTCATCATCATCTTCATCACCATTTATTTATATAGCGCCACTAATTCCACAGCGCTGTACAGAGAACTCACTCACATCAGTCTCTGCCCCATTGGAGCTTACAGTCTAAATTCCCTAATACAGACAGACACAGACTAGGGTCAATTTGATAGGAGCCAATTAACCTACCAGTTGTTTTTGGATTGTGGGAGGAAACCCACGCAAACACAGGGAGAACATACAAACTGTTCACAGATAAGGCCATGGTCAGGAATTGAACTCATGACCCCAGTGCTGTCAGGCAGAAGTGCTAACCACTGAGCCACCATGCTGCCCATGTAGAACCCCTTTCCCGTGCAGACCGAAAGGGGTGGTGAAATGTTCTCTCTCTCTTCAGTGCCTCCGCCTGAGTCTTCTGCACAGTATGGGCGGATGCAGACTAAGACTGAATCCACCACCGGTTGACTTTGGAAGCCCCTTGTACCCAACTGCACTAACCCTCTAAATAATAATGTACCGCACACTGTGGTTGCAAACAATCAACTGAGTGTTTATTTTGGGGAAAAAAAGGGAGAGGCAGATTTAAATATGGGGAAATTATAAACGGAATAAATGGGACAGCGGGTAAGATATTAATCAAAGGCAACAGTACAGTAATAATTAAACAGCAAGACGACACGCCATGCATACATTCACTGGCGCCCTAAACTCTCCCACAATGTACCCACACACAGTGTGAAAATATAAATCAACAATAAGTACAATCCTGCCAATATTAAATAGTTTGTGAGGTTAACTAATTAACGTTGGTGAGTCTCCCTCTCCACACATAGGCACGCTTTGTGGCACATTTGGGGACAGAAGTCAGATGACTGATTCAGTACAAGCACTGTTTAGGATTCTACAGGGCATTCTCATCTCTTCTTTCATTGATGACAATTAGTATTGTCTTTTACAGCATAGATATTAGATATTAATCTCCATTGGATTACAAATCGGTGAGCATTTGCACTGACCCCTGGGAATTTACATATATTGTTTACATTTGATTATTTTTGGTATTTTTGCCTGAACACTTGGCTAGATTAATCACATATTCAATCCTCATTTTAGCTGTTTAAAGCCATTTTATATGTATATTTATATGTGATTTTATGTGGAGTTATGCACATTTTTTTATGGCATTTATGGTTGATGAATAAGGATAACTCTATACATCTGCATTAATAGTTTATATTGACTTGTTTGTATGATAAGCCACGTTTTAATTAAGAAATTATTTTATATCAATTAATGTTTACATTATGAAGCTGCTAGTATATCTCTCATATCTGGATGTACAAATTGTTAGATGTGGTATGCTTTTCATTCACACATAACCTATACTATTGATGGATTATAACATGTTAGCATATTATCAATAAGGTAATATCATCACCCAATGAGCACCTAACCTTTATTGTATATTGTAATTTCTGAGGGAGGGATACCCTTGCTTTGTGCAGCTCTTGCAACATTGGGAGTAGAGTGCAATTCTCCCCCCACCTCGCTTTTCTGTGTAATCTCCCTTAGACTGCTTAGGCGACTTGATAGTGGATTTTCTGCAGTGATCCAGCTACAAAATGTACCTGTGCAAATCTACAAACAGCTTCTCTTTTCACAGCTTGGGCATCCCTCTCTTCCTCTATACGGTTGTTCGTTTTGGCAGACTCTGCTTTCTTCACACACCTCACTCCTTCTCTTGTTGCTGTGACACCTCTCACACTCCCAGCATCTCTTCCTGTCAGCTCTCTCCTTCCTGCCTCTCTTTCCTTTCCTCCCAAACACTTTGGCAGGCCTGACATCTGCTTCATCATACTTGCCTACTTTTCGGCACTGAAGTCCGGGAGATCCCGGACAGGGGGCGTGACTAGAGTGTGGGAGGTGCGGTCAATCGCGACATTTTTGCCCCGTCCCCTCCATGTCGGAAATTATTATTAAATGACGTGAATTACGTCAAATCGTGCTTTTTTGGCCAGGTATTTGCCAGATGCGGGAGACTTGCCTGCTTGTCCAAGAGACCGACCCAGATTTTGGGAGTCTCCCTGATGTTGCGGGAGAGTTGGCAAGTATGGCTTCACCCTGTGTTTCCATAGCAACCGCAGAACTTAGCTGCTCAATATTAGCCAGCTTGCTTACATACAGATGTTGAGAGGTATGCTTATGTTAACACATAGTGAGATTACATTACCTGCTTTGAATAAAATGATGGGTTAAAAATGTGTTCGGTGATAAGCCATGGTACCATACTTGCCAACATTTTTCGGGACAGTGTGTACCTCCAAAACAAGTGTATAATCATGCTACACTGGGGAATTATTGAGTTACTTTGGGGTGTCACAACCTCCTGGTGCATATATGCTTTCGAGGCAGGAGGCTGCCCCCCCCCTACACCTTCCCTCACCTATATTCGCCCACGATAGTTTGGTTCACTCAGACAAAAGGAGGATCAAACAGATCAAATGTGAGTATCATTGATGGGCATATAATAATATCGAAGCCCCCACTTTACATTTCTGTGGATTTACTGTTTCCTAGAACTTCTCATTCCCCCCCTCAGTTCTATAAGGCATTTCAACAGTCATTTGTGACCCATGTGTCAGAGTGCCTGTACCAATGCCGCCTTCCCACAAATATCACAGGGGTTAGAATGAACATTTATTGAAACATATTTATATGCTTTTTTGGCCCTATCTTGTCTATGTGACCTACCCTTTAACTGCCACATATCTGCCCTACCCTGATAGCTGTTACATGTGCTTTAGTCTGTCACAAGAAGAGTAAAGCAGTGATTATAGAATTAAGTGAGGACCTCACATCTCCTAATGCTCCAGTACATCAAGGTAAGAACAGCAAAGGACACCTGAAGGCATCTAAATAGCCATGTAGCATAGATGAAACCTAGTTCGAAATACAATATAGGGCTTTATTATATATTCATAAAAAAATAATAAATTATAACGCCTCATTCTAACACAAGAGGAGAGGTGCCTTTGCATAGTGCTGTATATAGTGGAGCATTTTCAAAATATTGTATGGGAGACTTCACCAAACCCTTGTTTGGTGACACGTACTAAGGGTAGGACGTCAGTTGTGGTGTCACAAACCCTAAAGTGGGTCCCGGCAGCGGCAGTGAGCCGCAAGTCTCCCATACAATCTTTTGAAAATGCTTAATTGTAACTATTATTAGCTCAGCTAAATGTAAACTGTTTTTTGGAGGGGCATATCAAATTAATTAAGGTCACGTCATCCACTAAGCAATAGCAATGCTATTAAGTTAGGAGTGTAAGCATCAGTAGTGGTGAACAACATTATGCCGGCGGTGGCGTAGAGCCGCTGATTTCTTCTGGTATGCTCGGTCACTAACATCGAATTTGAGCCAAGTGAAAATTGTCAATAGGGACATATCAATAGAGGTGGATAATCACAAACCATTTAAGTAACCAAAGTGGTTTGACTTATGAACAGTGGTGTAGTGGTGAACTACATGATAAGTTCTGACTGTATTTGCGTGGGTTTCCTCCGGATGCTCTGGTTTCCTCCCACACTCTAAAAACATACTAGTAGGTTAATCGGCTGCTATCAAAAATTTACCCTATTCTCTCTCTCTCTCTCAATCTCTCTCTCTCTCTCTCTCTCTCTCTCTGTGTATATTAGGGAATTTAGACTGTAAGGTCCAATGTGGCAGGGACTGATGTGAATGAGTTCTCTGTATAGCGCTGCAGAATCAGTGGCGCTATATAAATAAATGGTGATGATGACGATGGTGATGACTGTATGAGCATTGAATATAGGGGACAGCTGTAATATAGATGGCAGGAATGGAAGGAGAGATATACATTCCATGTCTCTCTGAATAATTGGAGCATCCATTTATACAATACTTTAGAAGTGGATACCTTCTCCATAAAAAAAACTGTTATTATTATATGAAGTGATCATACTATCAGTACAGGTCCCTAAGCCGCAGTACTGTGGCATTTACTGAGTAAATGGATGTGTATTTTACTGTTTACTCATCTGTTCAGCATTTTGAGTAGTGGATGAGCATGATACCACCTATTCATTGTAATTAATAAACAATCGATTCCCAAAAATGGGAATATATGTAGGTATGTATTCCCATTGCCTATGTATGTAGGTATGTATTTCCATTGTTTGATATATAGATTCTATAGATTCCCAAAAAATGGTAGGGTATTGTACCCATGGAATGTCCGCTTGTTTTTTTACCTTAAGAATTGACTATAATGGTTATATTTGATGCAACTTATATATTAGCTTAGCTGCACTTGGAAAAATAGGACTTGGCTCTTTTTTAATGAGTGAGTATATTTAATACATTTTACATGATTTACACACATAATCAGTATATATGTATCCATGAGTATGAAATGAAGGCAAAATTCTTTGAGAAATTAATCAATTTTATTTTAAGATTGATACACACTGCAACCCCGGCATAGAGGTAATGACTTGTTGATAGTAGTGTATAGTTATAGATAAATATAATACAGTCTACCCACATACATGTTACAACTTACCAGAGTCCGGCCCCACTTAAGGGTTTAAAAAAATCACTTTTAATAGAACACTTTATTTCTTTCTGTTTTCACTCTTCTAATGTTAATTTTAATATTTCGCCACATTGGACACGGTGGATGAAGAAATGGGAATTTTTAAGCCATTATTATCAATAAAAGTATTTTTAGAGTTATGGAATAAGACAAAAAATATGATTTTGGACTTGAGTGCCCTCTTCTTTTTTTTGGTTTTCAATTCTGGTCCTGAAGTGACAATGCTTGTAGCAAGTTGAGAGAGCACCCCCTTGAACATGAGCTATTGATAGATAAATACACAGGAAATTCGAGGTTAGTCCTTGCCTAGTACGGACCTATTTTTTTTTTTTTATGTTTTTTTGGGGTTGTTTTTTTTTGTTTATTTTGTTTGTTTTTCTATTTCTGTCAATGGCATCTAGGGAAGCCAGTAGATAAATAATCCTGGGTGAATGTTGACGGAAGTAAGTTTCACGTTATATGTAATATATTGTGTAGAGATTACATAATATAATTACACACAGTTAAGAGAAATAGCAAATTTTTAGCTAGAAACCTAAAATCCTACCTTAATTGGAAGGTTTATTTATTCTCTCCCATTTTGTATCTTCCCCTAATTTTTTCTTCAAAATATATCTTTATATTATTGTGATCTTTGTTACATGTTTAAGGTGCGCTTCACTAGACACAGGAGACTTTTTTGCTATCAGTCTTTGGGCTATATTTACTAAACTGCGAGTTTGAAAAATTGGAGATGTTGCCTATAGCAACCAGTCAGATTCTAGTTATCCTTTATTTAGTACATTCTATAAAATTACAGCTAGAATCCCATTGGTTGCTATAGGCAACATCTCCAATTTTTCAAACCCGACGTTTAGTACATTTACGTATTTATCTCGTGCATGTGAGGACATCCCCAGTGCTGAAGTGGAGAGAGATAGAATAAGCTATAGCCAATCAAATCACATAAGCACAGAGTATTTCAGGAACACATATTGTGGGAGTCAGTGATTGCCCTTATTTACACAACGCTATGACTGTGTAAACGAGGACAGGGCTGCACATGAAGGGGCAGTTTATTATGATATAAGTAAAGAAATGGAGACTAATAGATCCACTGACTGCAAATTTGATAGTGGAAGGATTAGGGTCCTCCAGCAGTGTCGTGAGGTGTAGGTTCTGTTAAACAAATACAGAAAGATTGTGGTGTGAAAGGCATCTCTATAGTTTAGAGATCCAACTTGGTATTGCTTGTATTACACAATACAAGCGTTTCCATAGAATAATATGTTTTTAAAAAAACACAGAGGTGTTGCATTTTCTGACAAATCTTCACTGATGTTGTTTTTTTTTTTGCAAAATCTGATGACCGCTTGTTACTTCATCATCATTATCTATCATCTGTTTATTTATATAGCGCTGCTAATTCCGCAGCGCTGTACAGAGAACTCATTCACATCAGTCCCTGCCCCATTGGCGCTTACAGTCTAAATCCCCTAACATACATACACAGACAGAGAGAGACTAATAGCAATTTAATAGCAGACAATTAACCTACTAGTATGTTTTCGGAGTGTGGGAGGAAACCGGAGCACCCGGAGGAAACCCACGCAAACACGGGGAGAACATACAAGCTCCACACAGATAAGGCCATGGTCGGGAATCAAACTCATGAACTCATGCTAACCACTGAGCCACCGTGCAGCCCACCTTATACGAAGAAATATTCTTCTCCCAGCTCTTTTGATCACGCTTAGGGTTTCCAGGGTCTTCATGTTCCCAGGCCAGTTTCTGCATTGAAAATGTTATTTTTCAACAGGTATCCTCCAACAAGTATTTTGCTACACATGCCCTCAAAAAATGCAGTTACTTCTATGGATGGAACAAAGTTTATGTCAAATGGATGTTCGGACTTTCCATTTTCAGTATTAGAAAATTAGATGCATTAAGATGGTAATTAATCCACTGAGTGTTTTGGTAGCATTGCAAAACTTTCCCATTTCCAAATTTCCTGGATTTAGAAAATTAAGAGCTTGCCTTTGGCATCAAGAAACACGAGAAGCACTAGAGTACAAGTAACAATGTTATTACATTAAAGCACACATAATCAAAGAAGAAATATATTTGGTTTAGCTTCAAAACCATTTTGTTGTCTAGTTTTAGCATTTACATTAGGTTAATATAGCTTGTAAATGAATCTTACATGTGAAGAGTGTAGATCCCGCTCCACCTTTATTTTGCAAAGTTATTTTCTTCATGTAGGTTGGAAAAAATCTCAATGATCAAGAAAAGGCATACTAACATGTTTGTCATTGTGTATGATAACTTAATGGGCATGGACAACCTCTGCTGAATCGTATTAGTTATTGAGTTCGCCAGGTAGGCTAGACAGCAGCAGATTGTAGAGGAAGTGTGCCCTTTCTTTACCATGATTCCCAACTGATTATTATCAGGCTACACTCACTCTATGGAATTCTCTCCCTCGCACAGTAAGACTTTCCTCTGGTCTACAAGCTTTCAAGCGTTCTCTGAAAACCCACCTCTTCAGACAAGCTTATAATATTCCTCAACCACCCTCTTAACCTTACTACATTACTCTATTACCACCCATTATACAACTACCCCTTGACCAACATTGTTGTGTGACAGGATCATTTAGCTTATGAGTCACTTTTACCTTTGCAGTCTGGCTGGGCGGACTGCAAATGTAGACCTCATGTGTCAAACTCCCATTGTCCCATAGATTGTAAGCTTGCGAGCAGGGCCTTCTCACCTCTTTGTCTGCTTTACCCAGTTTGTTTATTAGTTTATTATGTTTGTCCCCAATTGTAAAGCGCCATGGAACATGTTGGCGCTACATAAATAAAGGATGATGATGATGATGATGAAATAATGCAATTAATTTAAATATATTTAGGCAATGGTTTCAATTTGCTACACACACACACACACACACACACACACACACACACACACACACACACACTCACACTCACACGCACATACTATCAGTCTATTAAAGTTGATCAAAGGGATTTTTAAAGAAATTGCATATGTTTGGTTTTTTTTTTAATAAGAATGGTTACATGGCCTCTGGTGGCTAGTTTTTTTCAGGACTTTTAAACTAGTGGCTAGTGTATGGAAAGTCTTTCAGTATGGTGGTATGACAAGACCTCCAATTTGGTTGCTAGTGTATGGCGGAACTTTAAGTTCAGTGCAGAGCTGTAACTAAACCTGTTACTGCCTGGGGCAAGAAGGAAATCTGACACCTCCTAGTCATCAGCTGTAACTTAATTAACCTAAAATATTAATTATCCTGTGGTTCCTTCACCTTGGCACCCTGGGTAGATTGCCCGTGTTGCACACTTTTAGGTAAGTCCCGGTTTGGTGGCTAATGTATAGCAACCACCTTCCCCAATGTACTCACCATGCAAGTCACCACTTGCTTGTTACTCATAGGGTTGAGCATTCTGAGCTGTCAGTAACATCTAACACATGCTGATTTGTAGATAAGTAAATGTTAGTATAAGCTAGTAGCTTTCCCCCATGAGTAGCAAAAAATGCAATTAATGTTAATATGTTAATTAGGTTTGCATGTTATATGTCTTTTTTTTTAAAAGTAATAAATGGGTTAAATAAACGGATCTGTTCAATTATTTTTCAGTGAATTTGGACAGGTTAAATGATGACGTCAAGCGATACAGTTGCACTCCAAGAAACTTCACGGTGAATCTGCGGGAAGAGCTTAAGATTACCAGTGCAGTGTTTTTTCCCCGTTGCCTCCTCGTTAAACGCTGTGGGGGAAACTGCGGCTGTGGCACTCCCAATCCCAAATCCTGCACGTGTACGTCTGGGAAAACCGTAAAGAAATATCACGAGGTAATCAAATATTCTTAAAAAACCCCAATATGTTTTATATAAGGTTTGTTCTTTTGCATGTTTATAGTACCGCCCTTACATGTGTGTCTGCGAAGTCCATTTGCAAACCACAAAATATGCACTAGCACCTAATTATCCACCTTACGTATTACAGAGATCATACACGCAGCACAGCAATACAATCTTCAGGTTTCGCTTTTGCTTTTCCGTTCTGCAGAAATGCGTTCCGCACTGTGAAGGTCATGTACACAAATTGCGTTTTCAGTGTGTTATACGTCTAACCCGCAGTTTGTGTACAACTCAACATGACCCCCTGTATTTGTAAATCTACATTTTGCTAAATATAAAGTCTAACAGTCTATGGGGGGAATTCAATTCCCTGTGTTGTTTGGGGTCCACATTAGTTCGGTAATCTTAACCGGATTACTGCTCGTGGCTCAGGGAGCCCCTAGCAAATATCAGCGTTGAAATTACTGTACTAACAGTAATAATGCGCATCAATTACCATTGTAGCGGTAATGATGCGCACCCCGCGTTCTTCTAAAGAACAACGTGGGGAATTGAATTCCTCCCTATGAATAACGGGAGGGGGCAGATGGACTGACAACACTGGAGGCCAAATTCCAATTGAATTGTGTGAAGGTTAGGAGAAAAATATGGAATGAGGAAGATATTTTGCAGAACAGGTTTTAAACTTTTGCTAATCTCAATTTACATTTCAGATGGTCAATTGGTTGACCGAACACTGTCCACATTTAACTTAAGCTCAACTAATTAGTAATATCAATTTAAAAACATTCTGA
Organism: Mixophyes fleayi; assembly: GCF_038048845.1. Taxonomy (NCBI): domain Eukaryota; kingdom Metazoa; phylum Chordata; class Amphibia; order Anura; family Limnodynastidae; genus Mixophyes; species Mixophyes fleayi. The sequence continues at coordinate 36,431,658 of NC_134403.1, read as the reverse complement.
GAAAATACCAGACAAGCTAGACGTGTAAACTTCATTTCATGTACATCTACGTTTAACACTAAATCTTCCTGCACCACCTTGAAATATAGTAATCACTAATCTGTGCTCAAATCCTTTTACTGTAGATTTAGCTGTTTGCACCTCAAAGCCCAGCTTTGAAAAATGAATGTAATATTTGCTATAACCCTAGTCAAATGAGCCAACAAAAAATATTATCTTTTTTCTAACCCAATAAGGAATTTTTAGAAGATTATTTGGTTATTTTAATATTTAAACTTTTTTATAGTTTTTTGTCCTACTCTTAATTTTATTGAATACTCCCTTCTTCAGTATTTATACTAATCTGTGAGTTTTTTAAAAGAATAAAAAAAATCACTATTTGTACCAGTGTCAAGAGGGGATTAAGCGCCTTTTACTTACCTACGGAAGAAAATTAATTTTAGTCTAGAAGAAATGCTGAACACTGGAGTGAAACTATATTAGGAGATATAATAGGGGCAAAACACATTGACTGTATTTGTGCTTTATTTAAATGAACCTGCTTATGTCACATGTTACAAGTATCTGTTCTTCCAAGAGTGAAGGCTACATGGTTCAGCCAGTTAAATGGGCAACAATAGCTAGCAGGTTTAATGGTAAATTAAATGCTGTGTCTGGTTGAATTTTCAAAAAGTTCTGTACTGTAGAGTTAGTTAGCAAATCGGAAGTGCCACTCTAAAAATTAGTTATCTTAGAACAGATCACAACATAAATAATATTGAAGAAAAAGTAAACTTTCTTAATTGACATACAACAGAGCTGTGTTTTAAATATATTTGATTTGCACACATCCCTCTCAATTTGTAATCTGGCAATTCTCCTTAATGGGCTCAGTTGTAAGCAGAGATGTAACAATAGGATGTGCAATGGCAACAGGGCCCACAGGTTAGTTGGACAGCCCCCCCCCTTTCCCCCCCCCCCCCCCACATGTCTAAAGCCCCCTTCTGAAGAGGCCTCTTGCTCTGTTCTATTGATAGCAGATTGAGGGGTTCTGTTGGTAAGAATGGTATCACTAGCCCAGTGATGTACAGGTCCGCCCCTGACTGTATGATAACTTTCTACTGTATTTCCCAGTTGAGTAAAACCTTAGCACAATCTGTCAAGAATCTGGTTCTTAGCTTTCTTACTCCTCTGCAAACGGTTCAGTGAAAAGCTGTACACAACACAGCCCAACACATTTACTTTACTTCCTGGAAGAGGAAAAATAATTACTAGATCGATAGAGAGAAACAAAGTTTGTAAAACTGAATGACACTGTGGTCATGCCATCTCCATTTATATAGAAACGTGGAACCTACACATATAATGCAGAATGTTGTCCTTTGGAATACAGGACCAAAAGATTTTATCCTTAGTATTTTGCACCAAACCAGAATGACCGGTTCTGCCCTGAAATTTGATTCACATGAAATTCCAATGCAACTCTACTCATCCCCATGGCTTTCTCTTAGCAAGCTGCCTTGTAGGCCATGCTACATCATGTACTAGGCATCTGAGGTCAGGCATTGCTGTGGACAGAGATTAACTTATGTTTTATGGTCTCATCCCCCCATTCATAATACCGACTGAGCTGCATTAATGGTAGCGGACCAAACGCTTCCTATTGGTCTGCGCCATCACACCCCTACTAGGTTGCCTGCACAGCACTAGGTAGAGGGGCAGGCTGAGCTGGGAGGGACACCTGCCCCCCGGGCCAGTCCCATAGTGGGCTACCTTGGGCTGGGTCATTGGGCCTCCTTTAAAATATTCCTAATAGGCTGCCGAGTTGAGTTTTGCCCCCGCCCCCAGGCTAAAATTTGCCAGTCCTCCCCTGACTAGGTATTAAAGAAGCTGCCTGCTTAGCCTGGGGGATCCACGTGGCCCCTTAATAAGCATTCGGCCTTCCACTTTGCTTGAGCTGCTTTCTGTTCAACTACAGAATCCAGGATGCAGCATACTTACATCATACGCAACTTTTTATTTTTTCAACTATGCTCCATCCTGCGTGATACAGGAATGACCTGGTGAATTGCCCTTTTAATTATCATCCAGAAAGCCCTCTCTAAAATTGCCTATAGGTAATATGCACGGTTTATATCTCACAAGCAAAAAAATGTGCACACATTTGGGTAAAAACACCTCTGCGTTTTCACAATTTATATTCCATATAATTCCAGGCACCTAAAGTTAAAACTTAACACTATTATATAGAGCATAAAATCTTTGAATATCAGAGCTTTGATCAGCCATTCAAGCTGTCCAATTTCTACCTTGTTCAAACACTCATCTGCCGTCTTGTCTGGGAAAAGTGTTTGCCAATTTTTCTCTTCTTATCAGCACGGCCCATATACCATGCTCATGTTTTTTAATATAAAACACAGGGAAAATCCCACAGCTGTCAGAGGGCTTGTTAACTTAAACGCTGTCCAAATCTCTGCTCTCATCCCAGGCATTTACTTTCCATCCTTGGAAGAAATAGATTTTATTTTTTTTAACCAAAGATCCCACTAGTGTCAGTCATTTCATTTTGCCCTGGTTTTAATAAAATATGGACGAAGATTGTTGTGTGCTTAATGCTTAAATCCAAATATGCCTTAGGCCTTTTTCAATTGTAAGGGAAAAAATATGAATGTTTAAATAAAAAAAAAATGCTACAGCTACATCACAAACCGGTGAAGGAAAAGCATAAGAAATATAAAATATATGGAGAAGTTATAGTTTAAAAAATGGCAAATTTAAGGACAGGGAAAAAGGGGAAATAATAAAGTTGAGATAAGCAAATAAATAGTAAATAACTTCAGGGGTTTTTGGAGCGAAATGAAGCATATAGCATACACAGTGGCGGACTGGCCAGGGCGTCAGCTTGCCTGATGGCAAGTGATGATGTGGGCCCCCTTAAACATTAGACAATTTGTTAAAAATGTTAATGACCTTTTAGTAGCTTGAAAATTTCTTAGAAGTTCCAGTATTATTACTGTAATAAAGCCCTTGTCCACTCTCTTATTATCTCCCGCTTGGACTACTGTAACATCCTCCTTACTGGCCTCCCCCACTCTCATCTCGCTCCCCTTCGCTCCGTACTCAATGCAGCCGCTCGGCTCATTTTCCTTTCTCGCCGCTCCTCTTCTGTCTCCCCCCTCTACCAATCCCTCCACTGGCTCCCCATCCCCTACAGAATCGTGTTCAAGCTCCTCACTCTTACTTTCAAGGCCCTCTCCAACTCCACTGCTCCCTACATCTCCAACCTTATCTCCATTCACGCTCCATCCCGCCCTCTTCGTTCGGCTAACGACCGCCGCCTCTCTTCCCCCCTGGTTACCTCCTCCCATGCTCGCATCCAAGACTTCTCCCGCGCTGCCCCCCTCCACTGGAACCAGCTCCCCCGCTCCATCAGAACTTCCCCTAACTTGTCCAGCTTCAAACGGGCCTTAAAAACCCACCTCTTCCTTAAAGCCCTTCCGTCCTCCACCCATTGACCTCCTCCCAGTCTCCCCCTACCCCCCTCCCTCTCCTATCCCCCTCCTACTTCCCTCCTTTTCATTCTCCTCTCCCCCCCCTCTCCGTCTCTGCCTCCGCTCTCCCCATTCCCTCCTCCTACCATTGTGTCTCTGTCTGTCCTACCCTCCCCTTAAATTGTACGCTCCTCCGAGCAGGGCCTCCTCTCCTTCTGTTCTCCACCACCTTAACTCTGCTCTCCAGCTCCTTGTCTCCTCCGTGAGGTCCTCTGGCCCCTGTCTCTACCCCGCTGGGGGCGCTCACCTCTAATCTAGCTGTTCATTGAGCTTCTGAGTTACTGTGATTTCTGTTAACTGTACTGTGCTGTCTCACCCTTTATCGTGTTTCTGTCTGTCCCTGTACGGCGCTACGGATACCTAGTGGCGCCCTATAAATAAAAATTAATAATAATAATAATGTTGTATTACTATTTTACTAAAATGTTTTTTGAGGATACTTTATATTTAAGAGTATAATAAATAACTTGTCTCTGAAAAAAAAAAATTTGATTTGGGTTATGTGAGGACGACTCATACGTTATGTAGGCTCGGATCTTTACTATTGCGACTGCGCAATGAAACTTAGCTGGGAATCCCAGCCTGGGATTGTGACGTGCAGCCGGATTCAACTTTGTATTGATTTATTGTTTTATAAATATATTTAGTTGTGAGTGGGCCCCCTCTGTCTCCTGGCAACCAATATGTTTAGACCCAGTCTGCCACTGGTAATATATGGGGGTGATGTAGCTTATTGCTTTTTTCAAACCGTGCAGTTTATCAAAGTAAACATTACACATCATGCTACATTTTTTAGCAATTACTGTTTTGGAACCTGGGATCTGTACAAACTGTAATCCACTCAAGAGCAAAAGACCAACCACATAGGTAATGGTATCAGAGGGGTCACAAGTTGTCAGTCACTCTGTGTCTGCTGTGTTAGAGAAGCACCTCCCTCCTAACATGGCAACTTGTTGTAGAGTATGGTGGACATATTTATTTAATGTATATTATTCAGCTGTGTAATGCTCTCTGCCTCATTTAGAGCAAATTGAGTTTTCATTGCATGGATAAGACTGCCCTCTTTTGCATCATGTAGTACACAAAGACCAGGAAACTTTGTACACTGAGATTTATAGTAGAGCTAGGATACAACCCCCTCTCATCTCTAAATTTCCACATATTTTAAATGTGCCCCCCCCACAGTGCAAAATGGTTTTACCAAAGCATAAAATTGCATCTTCTCTTCTAGATGGATTTACACCTAACGCTAAATGATAGTCGTTGATTTCTTAGGGGCATATTCAATTCTGATCCGTTACCGTGGAAAATGCGCACTACTGCCGGTAATACGGTATCGCAATAACGCGGATTTTCGTACGGAAAATCCCCGTTATTGCGGTACCGCGGATTACATACCGCGAACCGGGATCGGAATTGAATATGCCCCTTAGTGTCATATTGTGGTTTTACTTGCTCCTCAAGATTTGGGTTATTTATATTTAAATATACGTTGCGTCGTAATTCCCCTCCCACACAGCCAACATATCATCTGTGCAATAGAGCCAAGATCATGGGAATATTGGTGTTATTCTAGCGGTTAGTGCATTCAGTAGACTTCAGTATTTATTTTTACAGCTGGCAGAGAAGGATGGGATTTGTAGTTTCACAGCAGCTGGAAAACTACCGGTAGCCTACTTCTGCTGTATACATATGAACAATTGGGGGGTTCACTTGAGCATTATGGGGCTCATGTCAAGTCGAACACAATGGGCCTGATTCATTAAGCAACGTAAGGCAAAAAAATGAGTACGTTTTCTCCTGGACTAAACCATGTTACAATGCAAGGGGTGCATATTATTTTATTATTTTGCACATACGTTAAATACTGGCTGTTTTTTCACATAGCACACAAATTATTCATAGCTTTATGTTTATACTGAAATTTAAAGTTGACTTAGGTATGCCCTACCCCAACTATAAATCTGTCCTCACATTTTAAATTTGCCTCCCCCTCCAATGCAACATGGTTTTGCCAAGATGCAAAGTTACTCATTTCTTTTTGCTTTACTTTCCTTAATGAATCAGGCCCAATGTGCGTTTTTTGGCTTATAATTCTCTTTTTAACATCTGAGTATGTGCTCAAACCACGTTCAACTCAACATAAGCCCCTGTATGATCCCTGATTGTGTAGAAAGTTTACGAAAATATTGACCCGATTCTGTACCTTTTTTTAGTTCAGGGAGATCATGTGACTGAAGCTGATGAAATAGTAAGAGTTTTCAACATATTAGTAATTTTCCAATTACTTCTGATTCAGAAGCATACTGTATGTAAGCCATGAAATAGGACAAGGTTGTAGAAATAAATATTTGACTTATATCCATACCTACACGTTTTTTAGATTTTAATAGCACATTTTACCATGTATGACGCAATTTCACAGTCATCACCACCAGAGCACTGCTGAATCCAATTGATAGAGGAAGAAGTAATCTTTGGGTCTTAAAGATAAATTCTCTGGTTTATTCCAAAGGACAGAGGAGCTTGTGAGGACGCTTAGGGTGCTTATCTATCACATCTTTTGTGCATTTGTCCCTTGGGGTCTTGGTAAATGCTTAGATTACATCTATAACATGTCTTTCTGTTCCTTTTCAATATGTATATGCTTATGGTTAATCTAAGAGCACCTATTGCATTCATTCTACAAACGGGGGACACACAGAGGAGCAAAAGGGAGAATCTAAGAGCACCTATTGCATTCATTCTACAAACGGGGGACACACAGAGGAGCAAAAGAGCTCATGGGATCTAGAATGCTTCATAGTCAGAGCTTACAATACGAAAATCAGTGCAAAGTATTTTAGCCAATTGTGTATTAATTTTCAGCAAGTTTGAAGTAGGAGTGACTAGGGCCAACACAAAGACAAGCTGAGCATTTAAGCATAAACATCATCGGCTATTTATATAGCGCCACTAATTCCTTAGCGCTGTACAGAGAACTCACTCACATCAGTCCCCAATGGAGCTTACAGTCTAAATTCCCTAACATACACAGACAGAGAGAGACTAAGGTCAATTTTTAATAGCAGTCAATTAATCTACTAATGTGTTTTTGGAGTTTGGGAGGAAACCGGAACACCTGGAGGAAATCCATGCAAACACAGGGAGAACATACACATAAGGCTGTGGTTGGGAATTGAACTCATGACCCCAGCGCTGTGAAGCAGAAGCACTAACCACTAAGCCACCGTGCTGCCCTATAAACTAGTAAATTCGGGGCCGTGTCAAACCGGTGCAGGAAGATTGTGGTGTCAATTGCACTTTTATATGAAACAAAGCACATACATCCAACTTGTATATTTTATAGCTATTGTGAGGCCACTGAACCACTACGGAAAGCTGACTACGGACTGAAACAAGCGAATCTATCCTAAGACTTCACCACTGTGTACGGTGTATATACTCAAATTTCCCCTGAAACTTTTGGATCCTCTTTGCTGATTGGACAAACATGATTTAAGAATGTTTATCTAACAGTCTGATCCTGGTTCTTGCCAACACAGATATTTCATTGATCTTTTAATAAAATCAAGCCACGGTAGTCCTACTGCATGAAACAACACCTGTGTGCAAATTCAATTTACATCAGCCGTATTTTTTTTGTCACCAATTATCTGATTTTCATAATGGCAGGGGAAACGTCAACTGACGTTACTCTGACTTAATTCATAATTAAGTCATCAAATGTTAATCATCTTCCTCCTGCTAGATGTGTCTAATTAAACATCAAAGCTGGGTTATTAGTTATATTTTTGGAAAAACCAAAGCAGAATTATGTTTAATTTGCAGTAAGTGCATCAATAACAATGTAAAAAAACAGTGAAGATATTGAAAAATTGTAACAGTATGACACATTTTCAGAGGTGTTATAATTTGGTTTGCAGCACAAAACGATTACTGAATAAAACAGTTATAAATGAATTAGGAGCGATGATTGTGATGAGTGGTAGAACCACCAGTGTTGTGTTGCCCTGGTCTGTGTTCTCTGGGGGATGAATGCAGCACTAGCAGACCTCACAATAAGGAGCTATGAAGAACTGCGTTCATATCTTACTTTCCATACTGTATTTTACTAACTTTACATGACAGGTGAGATGTGTAAATGGCCCATCTATTGTTGTACTTAATACCGACAGTGGTCAGATAACAGGGGCAAACGCAGGATTTGTAGAGGGGGGTTTCCACACCACGCCGCCAGTGGGTGTGACCAGCATGCATGGGGGCGTGGCTATAATTTTAGACAATGCTTGGCTGTTCTCCAACTCTTCCTATCCTCATAATATATATGGGCAATGCTGCGTGCACTACTGTTAGGTACACGCAGCTCTCCCTTTTCAAGCAGAGCCATGTGAAGCGGGCGCAGGGTCCAGCCACCTCAATTATACAGTGCCCCAGGCTTGGAGGGGGGTTTCCAGGCACTAGAAAACCCCCTCGCTTTGCCTATGGATACATCATTACTTTGAGGTTCGCTAACTATGGCTTCACATCCCTGAGAATGCAGTGAATGCAACATACTTTGATTGGCTCTAAATCTGCTAGTATATTTGTATTCTTTGTTAGCAATAATTTTTCTCTTTCAGAAAAGAGATCTGAAGATTGCCTACTGTTTAATTTTCAAAACTGTCTAAATATTTTTCATTTATTAACATTTTCATTTCCTTGAGCACATGTATTTCATGCCGTTTTTAACTGTTTCAGTGTTAGAAAACACAAGGAAATTACTATTTTTATTATACAGTTAGATTAATGTCTTTCAAGTTAACATCAAATCTAATATGGCCTCAGTGGTTTAAAAGATAATTACTTTAAACTAATATTTGAAGATTAGAAATTTTTGGATTAAACTGATAGGGTGTATTCCAAATTGGGGGAACTATCCCTCACCACTAGAAATCATCAGAATGGGTATTCTAAAAAAAATAAAAGTGGTTTGGAATGAACTTACTCTAATTAGGTAGCACTTCGACTAAATTGGGTGATACTTAGTATAAAAAAAAAAATACATGTTAAGAGATACATGGTAACATTTTAAGAACATACAGGGTACACGTTAAAATTAAACGTTTTTAACATCGTTAAATTATATAATGAGCCAAGTTGCCCTTCATTGATTCCTACAAGGGCCACAGGAAAATGTGGATAGGTGGAGATGGACCACAGCTGTGTGTGTGTGTGTGTGTGTGTTTGTGTTTGTGTTTGTGTGTGTGTGTGTGTGTGTGTGTGTGTGTGTGTGTGTGTGTGTGTGTGTGTGTGTGTGTGTGTGTGTCAGTCAAACAGCAGCAACTTTGAATTAAATAAAGTAAGTGAGTGATATACATGGAGAGGCAGGAACCTGTCCCCACCAACTACCATTCAATTACTATATTTTATTAATGATTACTAACTATACATTATATTTGCAAATAACGTTTAGACTTATTTTTTCGGACAAATGCCACATATTGTTATTATAGTACAAGTTCAAATCTACAGCTTTTCAGGTAACTATCTAAAATATAAGGATATTCAAGTGTATAAAAAATGGTTCTTAAAATAACACCATATTCCAAATAATGTTAATGTATACATTTGTCCCTTGTTATTTTATATTTTATAATGATATATAAAGATGATGAAGAAAAAAAAGGAAGCATTCTACAAAGTAGCAATTAAAATGTTTCTTTGATCTTACATAATGAAGTTCTGTCATAAAGTATTACCTTCATTTTATTAAAGGAACTTTACATGTGATTTTTTTGGATTGTTTTTGGTGAATCATATGGTCACCTGTACAAACAATAAAATAACAAAAAGTTATACAGAAACAAAGAAAGACCGAACTAGCTGCTGATGGAAACGTGGGGTGATGAATACGGTTAAGGAGTATAATTTAAGAGCTTTTCCATTATTCAGCCATAATGACCATAATGTGAGAATCTTTTCTGGGCAGCTATGACCTATTGACTTATATAAGTGGTCAACCACTCTAATATAACCTGTCCCCTAAGGCTAGGTACACACTGAAGGATATTCCAACCGACATGTTATCTACAACGATGTTATTAACGACTGAAGGTTCAATTGCTCGGGCGATTCATACGCACACACTGACACGATTTACCTCCAGATCTGTGCTCTTCTTCTGGTCCTCTAGTCATTTAGAGAATGACAGCACAACGGTCACTCATTCATTCATTCCTGTCACACTGATTAAAGCGCCTTCTTATAGCTATCAACATGTCCTTACGAATGTCGTTAGCTTCTGTGACTTTGAAACTAAATTTTCAGTCTCGGAATGAAATAACAAACTATTCCATCTAAAGCACTTTCTACATTTAATCACTGGGATATGTTCATTGCCGGCATCGTCTGAAAAGACCTGGGGGTAAATGTATCAAGCTGAGAGTTTTCTAGCGGGTTTGAAAAACCAATCAGATTGTAGCTATCATTTATTTAGTACATTCTGCAAAATGATAGCTAGAATCTGATTGGTTGATATAGGCAACATCTCCACTTTTCAAACCCGTCGGAAAACTCTCAGCTTGATACATTTACATTTACGACTCTGTAAACTCTATGGAGATCGTGAACGTGAGTGCATACACACTACATGATCGGAAGGTGATTGGAACTAGATTATTAAACAGTACAACCAACCAAATGAAACGACAATAGGTACTTTGAAACAATTGTCATTCATTGCGTGACTATACACACTAATGCGATACGTGGTCGAGCGGTCGTTTAATGGGTGACTGGCCCCATAATCGGCTGAAAAACCTCCAGTGTGTGTCTAGCCTAAGTAGCACAAGGGTGCGGGTTACTGGAGGGGGAGATCTTCAGCATGCCACATCCTGTTCATATTCACTCATGATGCGTCTTAACAGCCCACCCAATCTCTGTGGAGCTTTGTTGAAGACACCAGAAATAAACCCACTAAAGAGACCAAGGGGTATATTTACTAAACTGCGGGTTTGAAAAAGTGGGGATGTTGCCTATAGCAACCAATCGGATTCTAGCTGTCATTTTGTAGAATGCACTAAATAAATGACAGCTAGGATCTGATTGGTTGCCCTAGGCAACATCTCCACTTTTTCAAACCCGCAGTTTAGTAAATCTAGCCCCAAATGTTGGAGTTTCCCGGGGAGGGACCCTCCACAAAGAAATGTTATTGGGAATGGAGGGGATTTAGGGATAAAGTGGAAAACCTCTTTTAGACTTGATTTTCATGGCATTTATTATTGCATTTGCAGGTGCTGAAGGTCACGCCTGAAGCTGGTTATAATAAGAGTAAGAATAAAGCCAAAAATTTGGCGATCATAGACATCCAGCTGGAGCACCACGAGAGATGTGACTGCATCTGCAGTTTTCGACCTCCGCGATAAAAGCGTCGAAGATGCGGATGAGAAATTCCGAACAGTTTCATGGACTTATGTTGAATTGTCATCATTGTCTTCATTGCCGTCAGGATTTAATAATTTGCAATAGATTTAAATATATGTTGTGCTCGGGGATGCAATCATTTTGCTTGTACATTACTTGCCAATATCAGTATTAGTTTTTTTTAAAGGACCATAAACCTAAAATAGAGGTTGCTTTATGTGTAGCTCTGCTAATAACATTCACAAGTATCCATTTTTTTCCAGGAACTTGTTAGTGCTAAAAACATATCAAGTGAGGCTGCAACAATGGGGGAAGCATCTTTTCTTATGTAAACCTGATTTCCTGTCTGTAAATCTAATACACATAAGGGTATCAATCAGATCCACAAACAATATATTGCACTCAGCCATAGCAAATACATATATACAATGTCAGTTATTTTGCGTTTTGTTAAGGTAAATAGAAAAATATCCCTGGGGTCAATGCAATCCTCCTATAAAGAAACAGGTGAAGTAAAAATATTAATAGAGTGTAACAATAAATAACTTTATTGTGCACAAATCAAAGCATATTGAAAGAAAACAACGTATAGATAGTACATTATAACTCTCAGTTCAGTAATCAATAAGGTAAAAGATTTGTGTGATCCACCGCTACTTCAAGCAGGTAACTGATAAGCGCAAAAGAAGAGTAAAGTATTGTAACTTAACAAAGCTTAATACAAGACATTGCTCCACTGTACAAAAAATGAGGGAGATGATTAGAATATGAGAGGTGGGCATCGCACTAAGATAAAGTGCATACACAGTATATGATAATCCAATGTAATAAGTTTTCAAAGTCCACTAGGTCACTCTTTAAGTTGTTTCAGGTGCTAAATGCAGAAAAACAGTTGCAGAATCACATCAATTCTAGTTCCATTAGTATGTTAGGAAAATAACCATTCCATGTAACAGTATTGTGACAAAAGCCAGGACTGCTCCCGTACCTCTAAGAGCCTCATAAAAGGAGCTGTAAATGTTGGAATTAACTGCACCCTAGGTGAATGCTTATATCTATATACTGTAGCATGACTTCAGTGGGTAGACCAATGGTTATCTCCATATAGCATGACTTCAGTGGGTAGACCAATGGTTATCTCCATGTAGCATGACTTCAGTGGGGAGACCAATGGTTATCTCCATATAGCATGACTTCAGTGGCTAGACCAATGGTTATCTCCATGTAGCATGACTTCAATGGGGAGACCAATGGTTATCTCCATGTATCATGACTTCAATGGGGAGACCAATGGTTATCTCCATGTATCATGACTTCAATGGGGAGACCAATGGTTATCTCCATGTATCATGACTTCAATGGGGAGACCAATGGTTATCTCCATGTATCATGACTTCAATGGGGAGACCAATGGTTATCTCCATGTATCATGACTTCAATGGGGAGACCAATGGTTATCTCCATGTATCATGACTTCAGTGGGGAGCACTGTTGGTTATTTATGAACATTGAATTTAGGTGTAAATTTGCACTCAACCAACCTACAATTTATTTCTAGGGAGGGTTAGAAGCAGGGGCAGGCTGAGCTGGGGTCATGGGGGCATCTGCCCCCTGGGCCGGTCCCATAGTGGGCTTCTTTGGGCTGGGTCAATGGGCCAAATGCATTTTTTTTCCTTTAAAATAGGCTGTTGAGTTGAGTCTTGCCCCCCGGGCTTAAATTTCCCAGCCCTCCCCTGGTTAGAAGATGCAAGCAAATATGTGATTGGTTGCTATACTTTATTTCAATATTAGTAAATTATCTGTCTGTTTTAAGAGAGATCATTTGTTCAAGTGTCCAATAATGGGACATATGAAGTTGTTCAACAAGCAACTTGTGTTTTGGGTTTGCTGACCTTTTAATAACTTGTCATATGGTCATATTTAAAAACAGCTACCTAACATACTTGAAGTATTTTTTAAAAAATCTGAATTTTAAAGCCATGTCAATTACACCGATTGAATTATATAACCAGAGGTTAAATAACGCCTTAGAGCATACTCGCATTTCATGTATTTTCCAGCTGAACTAATTTGGATTGAGTGGAAACATTGATGTTAAAAACTCATACAAAACACATACACAGATTTAACATTGGTTGTTTAATTTAGGATATTGCAGCTTGAAAATATGTGAGAGGTGTGTCCCAGGTGAAAACTGTAATTTTAGAAGAGACACTTAAATTCATTTTCTTGTATATGTAGCAGTTGTTTCTATTATTTTAGAACATTTGGGTTTATTTCTGAAAGTGCAAAGATGCAAGCACAAAGGAAGAATGGCGTTTTGTGACATCATGCATCTAGTTTTATGTGTAAGCATATGAATTTTCAGGCTAAAATGGCAATCTCTGCAGTGGAGCAAAATTCTCCATCTTCTGAGGAAGGTGCTGGGCAGATCGCTTAGCTTCTTAGTGAGTGCGGATTAGTTATGACCACATGAAGCACCTACCTGTTTTGTGAGGGCTGTAGTGCACTTATGTCACCTGGAAAGTAAATGATTATTTCAAACACATAAAAGTAATACATAATATAGCCATACTGATATCATGTCATTCTCATGATTAATTTAAGACATTGAGGCATATTTACTAAAATGCGGGTTGGAAAAAGTGGAGATGTT